>NW_028151430.1:0-47500 GCF_964638095.1 Poromitra crassiceps
ATCTATTCCTGCTACTCACACTATACAGACATCTATTCCTGCTACTCCACACTACACACACATCTATTCCTCCTGCTACTCCACACTACACAGACACATCTATTCCTGCTACTCCACACTACACAGACATCTATTCCTGCTACTCCACACTACACACACATCTATTCCTGCTACTCCACACTATCACACACATCTATTCCTGCTACTCCCACACTACACACGACATCTATTCCTGCTACTCCACACTACACACACATCTATTCCTGCTACTCCACACTACACACGACATCTATTCCTGCTACTCCACACTACACAGACATCTATTCCTGCTACTCCACACTAACACACATCTATTCCTGCTACTCCACACTATACACACATCTATTCCTGCTACTCCACACTACACACACATCTATTCCTGCTACTCCACACTACACACACATCTATTCCTGCTACTCCACACTACACAGCACATCTATTCCTGCTACTCCACACTACACAGACACATCTATTCCTGCTACTCCACACTACACACACATCTATTCCTGCTACTCCACACTACACAGACATCTATTCCTGCTACTCCACACTACACAGCACATCTATTCCTGCTACTCCACACTACACACACATCTATTCCTGCTACTCACACTACACACACACATCTATTCCTGCTACTCCACACTACACACGACATCTATTCCTGCTACTCCACACTACACACACATCTATTCCTGCTACTCCACACTACACAGACATCTATTCCTGCTACTCCACACTACACAGACACATCTATTCCTGCTACTCCACACTACACACACATCTATTCCTGCTACTCCACACTACACACACATCTATTCCTGCTACTCCACACTACACACACATCTATTCCTGCTACTCCACACTACACAGCACATCTATTCCTGCTACTCCACACTACACAGACACATCTATTCCTGCTACTCCACACTACACAACACATCTATTCCTGCTACTCCACACTACACAACATCTATTCCTGCTACTCCACACTACACAGACAACATCTATTCCTGCTACTCCACACTACACAGACACATCTATTCCTGCTACTCCACACTACACACACATCTATTCCTGCTACTCCACACTACACACACATCTATTCCTGCTACTCCACACTACACAGACAACATCTATTCCTGCTACTCCACACTACACACACATCTATTCCTGCTACTCCACACTACACACACATCTATTCCTGCTACTCCACACTACACACACATCTATTCCTGCTACTCCACACTACACAGCACATCTATTCCTGCTACTCCACACTACACACACATCTATTCCTGCTACTCCACACTACACAAACATCTATTCCTGCTACTCCACACTACACACACATCTATTCCTGCTACTCCACACTACACACACATCTATTCCTGCTACTCCACACTACACACACATCTATTCCTGCTACTCCACACTACACACACATCTATTCCTGCTACTCCACACTACACACACATCTATTCCTGCTACTCCACACTACACACACATCTATTCCTGCTACTCCACACTACACACACATCTATTCCTGCTACTCCACACTACACACACATCTATTCCTGCTACTCCACACTACACACACATCTATTCCTGCTACTCCACACTACACACACATCTATTCCTGCTACTCCACACTACACACAACATCTATTCCTGCTACTCCACACTACACAACATCTATTCCTGCTACTCCACACTACACACACATCTATTCCTGCTACTCCACACTACACACACATCTATTCCTGCTACTCCACACTACACACACATCTATTCCTGCTACTCCACACTACACACACATCTATTCCTGCTACTCCACACTACACACACATCTATTCCTGCTACTCCACACTACACAGACAACATCTATTCCTGCTACTCCACACTACACACACATCTATTCCTGCTACTCCACACTACACACACATCTATTCCTGCTACTCCACACTACACAGACATCTATTCCTGCTACTCCACACTACACACACATCTATTCCTGCTACTCCACACTACACAGACACATCTATTCCTGCTACTCCACACTACACACACATCTATTCCTGCTACTCCACACTACACACACATCTATTCCTGCTACTCCACACTACACAGACATCTATTCCTGCTACTCCACACTACACACACATCTATTCCTGCTACTCCACACTACACACACATCTATTCCTGCTACTCCACACTACACAGACATCTATTCCTGCTACTCCACACTACACACACATCTATTCCTGCTACTCCACACTACACACACATCTATTCCTGCTACTCCACACTCACACACACACATCTATTCCTGCTACTCCACACTACACACACATCTATTCCTGCTACTCCACACTACACACACATCTATTCCTGCTACTCCACACTACACACACATCTATTCCTGCTACTCCACACTACACACACATCTATTCCTGCTACTCCACACTACACACACATCTATTCCTGCTACTCCACACTACACACACATCTATTCCTGCTACTCCACACTACACACACATCTATTCCTGCTACTCCACACTACACACACATCTATTCCTGCTACTCCACACTACACACACATCTATTCCTGCTACTCCACACTACACACACATCTATTCCTGCTACTCCACACTACACAGACATCTATTCCTGCTACTCCACACTACACACACATCTATTCCTGCTACTCCACACTACACACACATCTATTCCTGCTACTCCACACTACACAGACATCTATTCCTGCTACTCCACACTACACACACATCTATTCCTGCTACTCCACACTACACAGACATCTATTCCTGCTACTCCACACTACACACACATCTATTCCTGCTACTCCACACTACACACACATCTATTCCTGCTACTCCACACTACACACACATCTATTCCTGCTACTCCACACTACACACACATCTATTCCTGCTACTCCACACTACACAGCACATCTATTCCTGCTACTCCACACTACACACACACATCTATTCCTGCTACTCCACACTACACACACATCTATTCCTGCTACTCCACACTACACAGACATCTATTCCTGCTACTCCACACTACACACACATCTATTCCTGCTACTCCACACTACACACACATCTATTCCTGCTACTCCACACTACACACACATCTATTCCTGCTACTCCACACTACACACACATCTATTCCTGCTACTCCACACTACACACACATCTATTCCTGCTACTCCACACTACACACACATCTATTCCTGCTACTCCACACTACACACACATCTATTCCTGCTACTCCACACTACACACACATCTATTCCTGCTACTCCACACTACACACACATCTATTCCTGCTACTCCACACTACACACACATCTATTCCTGCTACTCCACACTACACACACACATCTATTCCTGCTACTCCACACTACACACACATCTATTCCTGCTACTCCACACTACACACACATCTATTCCTGCTACTCCACACTACACACACATCTATTCCTGCTACTCCACACTACACACACATCTATTCCTGCTACTCCACACTACACACACATCTATTCCTGCTACTCCACACTACTACACACATCTATTCCTGCTACTCCACACTACACACACATCTATTCCTGCTACTCCACACTACACACGACATCTATTCCTGCTACTCCACACTACACACACATCTATTCCTGCTACTCCACACTACACACACATCTATTCCTGCTACTCCACACTACACAGCACATCTATTCCTGCTACTCCACACTACACACACATCTATTCCTGCTACTCCACACTACACAGACATCTATTCCTGCTACTCCACACTACACACACATCTATTCCTGCTACTCCACACTACACACACATCTATTCCTGCTACTCCACACTACACACACATCTATTCCTGCTACTCCACACTACACACACACATCTATTCCTGCTACTCCACACTACACACACATCTATTCCTGCTACTCCACACTACACACACACATCTATTCCTGCTACTCCACACTACACACACATCTATTCCTGCTACTCCACACTACACTACACACACATCTATTCCTGCTACTCCACACTACACACACATCTATTCCTGCTACTCCACACTACACACACATTCCTGCTACTCCACACTACACACATCTATCTGCTACTCCACACTACACACACATCTATTCCTGCTACTCCACACTACACACACATCTATTCCTGCTACTCCACACTACACACACATCTATTCCTGCTACTCCACACTACACACACATCTATTCCTGCTACTCCACACTACACAACATCTATTCCTGCTACTCCACACTACACAGACACATCTATTCCTGCTACTCCACACTACACACACATCTATTCCTGCTACTCCACACTACACACACACATCTATTCCTGCTACTCCACACTACACACACATCTATTCCTGCTACTCCACACTACACACACATCTATTCCTGCTACTCCACACTACACAGACAACATCTATTCCTGCTACTCCACACTACACACACATCTATTCCTGCTACTCCACACTACACAGACAACATCTATTCCTGCTACTCCACACTACACACACATCTATTCCTGCTACTCCACACTACACACACATCTATTCCTGCTACTCCACACTACACAGACAACATCTATTCCTGCTACTCCACACTATACAGACATCTATTCCTGCTACTCCACACTACACACACATCCTATTCCTGCTACTCCACACTACACAGACATCTATTCCTGCTACTCCACACTACACAGCACATCTATTCCTGCTACTCCACACTACACACACATCTATTCCTGCTACTCCACACTATACACACATCTATTCCTGCTACTCCACACTACACAGACATCTATTCCTGCTACTCCACACTACACACACATCTATTCCTGCTACTCCACACTACACACACATCTATTCCTGCTACTCCACACTACACAGACATCTATTCCTGCTACTCCACACTATACACACATCTATTCCTGCTACTCCACACTATACACACATCTATTCCTGCTACTCCACACTACACACACACATCTATTCCTGCTACTCCACACTACACACACATCTATTCCTGCTACTCCACACTACACACACATCTATTCCTGCTACTCCACACTACACAGACACATCTATTCCTGCTACTCCACACTACACACACATCTATTCCTGCTACTCCACACTACACAGACATCTATTCCTGCTACTCCACACTACACACACATCTATTCCTGCTACTCCACACTACACACACATCTATTCCTGCTACTCCACACTACACACACATCTATTCCTGCTACTCCACACTACACAGACATCTATTCCTGCTACTCCACACTACACACACATCTATTCCTGCTACTCCACACTACACAGACATCTATTCCTGCTACTCCACACTACACAGACAACATCTATTCCTGCTACTCCACACTACACACACATCTATTCCTGCTACTCCACACTACACACACACATCTATTCCTGCTACTCCACACTACACACACATCTATTCCTGCTACTCCACACTACACAGACAACATCTATTCCTGCTACTCCACACTACACACACATCTATTCCTGCTACTCCACACTACACAGACAACATCTATTCCTGCTACTCCACACTACACACACATCTATTCCTGCTACTCCACACTACACACACATCTATTCCTGCTACTCCACACTACACAGACAACATCTATTCCTGCTACTCCACACTACACACACATCTATTCCTGCTACTCCACACTACACACACATCTATTCCTGCTACTCCACACTACACACACATCTATTCCTGCTACTCCACACTACACACACATCTATTCCTGCTACTCCACACTATACACACATCTATTCCTGCTACTCCACACTACACAGACATCTATTCCTGCTACTCCACACTACACACACATCTATTCCTGCTACTCCACACTACACACACATCTATTCCTGCTACTCCACACTACACAGACATCTATTCCTGCTACTCCACACTATACACACATCTATTCCTGCTACTCCACACTATACACACATCTATTCCTGCTACTCCACACTACACACACACATCTATTCCTGCTACTCCACACTACACACACATCTATTCCTGCTACTCCACACTACACAACACATCTATTCCTGCTACTCCACACTACACAGACACATCTATTCCTGCTACTCCACACTACACACACATCTATTCCTGCTACTCCACACTACACAGACATCTATTCCTGCTACTCCACACTACACACACATCTATTCCTGCTACTCCACACTACACACACATCTATTCCTGCTACTCCACACTACACACACATCTATTCCTGCTACTCCACACTACACAGACATCTATTCCTGCTACTCCACACTACACACACATCTATTCCTGCTACTCCACACTACACAGACATCTATTCCTGCTACTCCACACTACACAGACAACATCTATTCCTGCTACTCCACACTACACACACATCTATTCCTGCTACTCCACACTATACACACATCTATTCCTGCTACTCCACACTACACACACATCTATTCCTGCTACTCCACACTACACAGACAACATCTATTCCTGCTACTCCACACTACACAGACAACATCTATTCCTGCTACTCCACACTACACACACATCTATTCCTGCTACTCCACACTACACAGACATCTATTCCTGCTACTCCACACTACACAGACAACATCTATTCCTGCTACTCCACACTACACAGACAACATCTATTCCTGCTACTCCACACTACACACACATCTATTCCTGCTACTCCACACTACACAGACATCTATTCCTGCTACTCCACACTACACAGACAACATCTATTCCTGCTACTCCACACTACACACACATCTATTCCTGCTACTCCACACTACACACACATCTATTCCTGCTACTCCACACTACACAGACAACATCTATTCCTGCTACTCCACACTACACACACATCTATTCCTGCTACTCCACACTACACACACATCTATTCCTGCTACTCCACACTACACACACATCTATTCCTGCTACTCCACACTACACACACATCTATTCCTGCTACTCCACACTACACACACATCTATTCCTGCTACTCCACACTACACACACATCTATTCCTGCTACTCCACACTACACACACATCTATTCCTGCTACTCCACACTACACACACATCTATTCCTGCTACTCCACACTACACACACATCTATTCCTGCTACTCCACACTACACACACATCTATTCCTGCTACTCCACACTACACACACATCTATTCCTGCTACTCCACACTACACACACATCTATTCCTGCTACTCCACACTACACACACATCTATTCCTGCTACTCCACACTACACACACATCTATTCCTGCTACTCCACACTACACACACATCTATTCCTGCTACTCCACACTACACACACATCTATTCCTGCTACTCCACACTACACACACATCTATTCCTGCTACTCCACACTACACACACATCTATTCCTGCTACTCCACACTACACAGACAACATCTATTCCTGCTACTCCACACTACACAGACAACATCTATTCCTGCTACTCCACACTACACACACATCTATTCCTGCTACTCCACACTACACACACATCTATTCCTGCTACTCCACACTACACACACATCTATTCCTGCTACTCCACACTACACAGACATCTATTCCTGCTACTCCACACTACACACACATCTATTCCTGCTACTCCACACTACACAGACAACATCTATTCCTGCTACTCCACACTACACAGACATCTATTCCTGCTACTCCACACTACACAGACATCTATTCCTGCTACTCCACACTACACAGACATCTATTCCTGCTACTCCACACTACACACACATCTATTCCTGCTACTCCACACTACACACACATCTATTCCTGCTACTCCACACTACACACACATCTATTCCTGCTACTCCACACTACACACACACATCTATTCCTGCTACTCCACACTACACACACATCTATTCCTGCTACTCCACACTACACACACATCTATTCCTGCTACTCCACACTACACACACATCTATTCCTGCTACTCCACACTACACACACACATCTATTCCTGCTACCCCACACTACACACACATCTATTCCTGCTACTCCACACTACACACACATCTATTCCTGCTACTCCACACTACACACACATCTATTCCTGCTACTCCACACTACACACACATCTATTCCTGCTACTCCACACTACACAGACAACATCTATTCCTGCTACTCCACACTACACACACATCTATTCCTGCTACTCCACACTACACACACATCTATTCCTGCTACTCCACACTACACAGACAACATCTATTCCTGCTACTCCACACTACACACACATCTATTCCTGCTACCCCACACTACACACACATCTATTCCTGCTACTCCACACTACACACACATCTATTCCTGCTACTCCACACTACACACACATCTATTCCTGCTACTCCACACTACACACACATCTATTCCTGCTACTCCACACTACACACACATCTATTCCTGCTACTCCACACTACACACACATCTATTCCTGCTACTCCACACTACACACACATCTATTCCTGCTACTCCACACTACACAGACAACATCTATTCCTGCTACTCCACACTACACACACATCTATTCCTGCTACTCCACACTACACACACATCTATTCCTGCTACTCCACACTACACAGACAACATCTATTCCTGCTACTCCACACTACACACACATCTATTCCTGCTACTCCACACTACACACACACATCTATTCCTGCTACTCCACACTACACACACATCTATTCCTGCTACTCCACACTACACACACATCTATTCCTGCTACTCCACACTACACAGACAACATCTATTCCTGCTACTCCACACTACACAGACATCTATTCCTGCTACTCCACACTACACAGACAACATCTATTCCTGCTACTCCACACTACACAGACAACATCTATTCCTGCTACTCCACACTACACACACATCTATTCCTGCTACTCCACACTACACACACACATCTATTCCTGCTACTCCACACTACACACACATCTATTCCTGCTACTCCACACTACACACACATCTATTCCTGCTACTCCACACTACACACACATCTATTCCTGCTACTCCACACTACACACACATCTATTCCTGCTACTCCACACTACACACACATCTATTCCTGCTACTCCACACTACACACACATCTATTCCTGCTACTCCACACTACACACACATCTATTCCTGCTACTCCACACTACACACACATCTATTCCTGCTACTCCACACTACACAGACAACATCTATTCCTGCTACTCCACACTACACACACATCTATTCCTGCTACTCCACACTACACAGACAACATCTATTCCTGCTACTCCACACTACACACACATCTATTCCTGCTACTCCACACTACACAGACAACATCTGACCATAGGCTCCATGTAATTATCACTATATGAAAATGTGACAATCCGTATGGTGGACAGAACAAATGAAAGGTGATATCAGCGACACTACATGTTAGTCTGCCGTAGTCATCACTAATGTGACGCTTGACCATCACAGTTTCACAAGCTCTCCATCCAAATGAGATTATTGTCACTTTATGATTCTTTTTTTTTTATTGTTTACATTCCAGCAGCCAATGGCATCATCCCTAGAAAGGTTTGTGGCTCAGAAATAAACAGAATTGTGCAAAGTCAGACTTTGTTGTTGGTGAACTTTTAGTGATCACGTCATATTCTGCTTGCATTGAATCCTGAACCTCAGATGACGTATCGCATTCGCTCTCCAGATAATAATTTGAAGGTCATGTAAATGGGTTTCCAGCTAGAACCATATATAACCAACTAACCATAACCAACATCTAACCATATATAACCAACATCTAACCATATTTGAGTGTTTTGACATTTCCATATGGTTTGGTTTGTGTTTTACCAGGAAGCGTCCAGAGACAGCAGCTCGATCCCTCTCTGTAGCATGGGTTTGAACCTCAGCGTCAGGGGGAACGGCACTTTGGCTGCAGGACAAAACAACAACAATCATTAACAAACATCATCATTAACACATTCACTGCCAGCCGTTTTTTTTTTACTGTAGGTAGCTTCTGCCAAAGGGTTTTTTTGAGGATTCTGGCTCATCTTTCAAGACCTGAGGATTCTTTTCTGCTAAGATTTTGTGAACACAAAATATCTCAAAAGAACTAATAGAATGTGTGCTTTCTCTGTCTAAAAGAGTTAGTTTGTAGAGTTAGTAGTTATGTAGGCATTAGCACTTGAATACAGCATGGTTTCAGCGTCTGAAAATTTAAGCTGAGATAAATAGCTTTTTGTGAAATTCGATAGAACAGTCACTTTAACCATTCATTTTTGGCATCAGTAAGACGTCAGACATCTAAACAATAGTTTTGAACAGTAATTTCCTCCATAACAGCAGGAAACCCCCCTCTCCTTCAAACTCCTCCCTCCGTGTGTGTTCTTCTTGGCTGCAGCGGGCGTGTCACAAGCGAGTTTCTGCTGCTGCTGCTGCCGCTCCTGTCTGCTGGCGGCCGCTGGGCAAGTCTGGATGGGCTCGCTCGTTTCTTGGGGTTTCGGTTGAGAGCTTTGATGAAGCTTTTGCGATTCTGGTCTTATTTATACTGCGTGTTTCAAAGTGTGTTGCACCCATAATCTATTATGCAAATTTGCAATCCCCCACCGCCAGCAACCAGCGCGAAAACGAAAGCGTTTTCGCCAATCCATTTTACAGTATGAGAATGGTTTCATCGCGCGTTCCCCTGCAGTTTTGGCTCGGCTTTTTCTAGTCTGGAGAGCACTGTCGCCACTTAGTTTTAGTTTTTTTTGACGTATCAACTCGTCATTGGCAGTCAACCGTTGGATTTTTTTTGACGTATCAACTCGTCATTGGCAGTGAACGTGTTAACAACCGACAATCAGTGTTTCCCCTACAATAGACCCTTTTCACGGGGGCAGGGTAAACACAGGTGCAAGCAAAACACTAACGAGGGTTTAAAACTTCCATGATTGGAAGTTGTAAACCCTCATTAGCGTTTTGCTTGCACCTGTGTTTAGTCCGCCTTTTCCACACAAAATGGCCCCCGTGAAAAGGGTCTATTGCAGACAGCCACTCACTTTTAGCTTCTGATTTCTGTGTGGTGCTGATGGACGGCTCCTTTTATTGTGAAATAAAACGTGCTATGAGGCATTATTATATTATGATATATGTTATGTATATTATTATATATTGTATTATATATGAGTGCATCATTTGGCCTCTGTACAGTTTATGGTCGGAGGTGGACTGCGAACATTTTTGAGATTTTCAAGTGGGCCATGATGAGTGAAGGTTGATGATGAGGCGAGTATCTTTCTGTCGATCAACAGATGAAGCAGCTAATGGTTGCAGCTCTAAAGTGTTCTTTTAGAAATGTTTTCTACTTCTTCCTCCAGCTTTTTCACAGATGACAGTCAGCCTATGGAGTGAATTGTGGCTCAGTATTCAGAAACAAATAAAATAGGATGAATACAAGTTTATTAACCCTCGCCCCTCTGTGTCAAATTCCATCATTAGCCACTTCAGTGTTGCAGATACCATCAAAAGACTCTCTAGTAAGTGCTTGCACAAGGGATATTTACATCTTATTATCCTGTGTTTTTTGAATCTGATGTTCTGGATTTGTCCAGTGACTGTTGAGAAAGGTCAGCTGACGACAGGGGAAAGTCCTTGTGGCGGCATGGAGAGACAGCTGACAGGAGGGAACAGACCCCACCGGGACAGGCATGGGTTAGCTTCCCATGGCTGTAGTTTCCCAGGCTTTTCAGCACGTTGGAAACACCCGCTTTAGCTACGAAAAGTAAATATAAGAGAATACCCCCGGAGTCTGCGAGAGTGGGGGCGGAAGAGGACTCATCGGCTGATATCGCGGTAATAGACTTTGGACCGGAAACGACTATGAGCAACACGAGCACAGTGCAAGAGAGCACCACAGGAATTGCAGCAGCGGGCCACAAGCTTCGGTGTTTGAGGGAGAATGGTGTCATGGAGGAGTCTGACTCGGGCACGGAGGCTATTGCCCACAGGCTTCCGTGTTGGAGGGAGGAGGGACAGAGGCCTCGCCTTGACTATACCCTTCTGACTGTCATACATCTGCGAAGGCAAGGTCAAATCAGTCGAGTGAAGCACAGCAACGGGATGTAAACCAAAGTTTGCAGTGCATCAATACCACTGTCATGGAGGAGTTGGAGTTGGCACGGAAGCTGTTGCCCGGTGCTGCTGATAAACTGTGGGAGACGACACAGAGGGGAGGGTTGAAAGCAGAGGAGGGCACACCTGGGACGCCAGGTGTTGCCGACGAGCCCTCTAGAGGTGTAGTGGTTTTGTCGTCGAAACGCCGGTGAAGGGGGGTTACCACCTGATGACTCCAATGACTCTTTTAACCCTCGCCCCTCTGTGTCAAATTCCATCATTAGCCACTTCAGTGTTGCAGATACCATCAAAAGACTCTCTAGTAAGTGCTTGCACAAGGGATATTTACATCTTATTATCCTGTGTTTTTTGAATCTATAAATGATAATAATAAAATAATAGCATAATAATAATAATAACAACAATAATAATTGGTAGGTAACTTTAGTCCTACACAAAATGGCCCCCGTGAAAAGGGTCTATCGTACAGGCCAACGAGGATCACCGCCAGGCCTGATTTTTCTTTTTATTTTACAAATTTCAATACAAACCTTTATGGCATATTAAAATACAACAACACGTATAATGTTGACAGTAATACAAGAGCACTAAATGATGGATTTACTTTTGGGAGCCTGTGAGTTTGCATCCCTGTAATGTTTTGCAATAGGTGAGACCACTTATTTATTCAGCAATAAATGCACTTTCTTTTTTGCATGTTTTTAGCGGGGGGTTCCTATGTGGAGGAAACGTCAGGGGAGCACGGGGAGAACATGCAGACTCCACACAGAAAGGACGTTTTTGACGAGACACCTGGACCGTAGGCACTGAGGACATGGAACTGGGGACACACCCTCAGCGCCCACAGCATCCAGGCAGGAATCGAACCCAGGACCTTCTTGCTGTGAGGCGACAGCCCTACCACATGCACTTTAAGTCATCCTCTCCATAGAGAGCCCCAGGAACGAGTCCGGAAATCATCGATGCTAACACTCCTGGTTCTTCACTGTTTTCCCCTATGGGAGTTTTGAATGGGTTTTTGGCGCGATGCTTCTAATAATCTCTCTGGGCAACGCAAGCTTAATCAAACGTGAACGAGTGTTTAGTAATATCATCTCCACACATGAGGACCACTTTTATGAGTTTTGAAGCTTTTACGTGCCGTTAAACGGGCGGCTAGCTAGCAAACGGCTAAATGAGACTACACTGTTGAGTCGACGGGGATATATACGTCAATAACGTCATCACTTCAAAGGACAAACACGGAAATTCTCTTTCCCTCACCTGGTTCAGCCCGGGGGATTCAGTGCACAGCAGCGCACACATCAACAACAGTCCAGGTTGAGTGCTGACGTGACGTGGAAGCCTATGCGACAGTGTGTAGTCTGGATTAGCTTAGCTCGAGCTTTTTACTTCTAGCGCTCGCATTTACGCTTCAAAACTCATGAAAGTGGTCCTCATGTGTGAAGATTATCCGGCTGAACACTGGTTCGCGTTTGATTAAGCTTGTGTTGCCCACAGACCTTATTTGAAGCATCGCGGCAAAAACCCATTCAAAAATCCCATAGACAGAAACAGTGAAGAACCAGGAAGTCCGGGACTTCGACTACAAAAATACATCATCCCTGGGGCTCTCTATTGTGATCACTTTGTTTCAAGTCTTGAATATACCGAGCGTACCAACATTTGTAAGCAAATAGACAGTAAATTGCAGACCACCTGCTGCGCCACCTGACCGAAGCCGACCGCGCCAATATGGTATCCCGTGGCGTGCAGCGTCGGTTTAGGTTTTGTTTCCGGTCGGTACCACCTGGCCTGAAAAAAAATTCTAGGAGAAACACTAACCAGGGTTCGTACGGTCATGGAAAAGCCTGGAAAATCATGGACATTTAAATTAAATCTCCAGGTAAGGGCCTGTGTCCACCTAGCGTCTTTTCATCAGCTCTGGCGTATATTTTCAATTGTTTCCAATGGGGGGAGAGCGTATGCGAGCGCACACGGACATCTAGAGAAAGTGCGCTGCGTCCAGCGTCTTATTTTCACAGCGCTCTGGTGTTTTTGTGCGCCCGACTCCCAGCGCTTCCAGCTGAAATTATTTTAACTTTTCAGAAAGACGCTGGTGTCGGGTGCTCCTTTTCTGGCCACTAATCATATGAAAAAACTATCGCAACAGAGACAGAAAGGCTCAATTGTGGTAGCAGATTGGCTAGACACTTAATATTTCTCGTGAGTGTTGAGCTAAATCACTGTATGTGTGTTGTTTGCTATTGTTAGCTGTCAGCTATCAAGATACTACCGCACTGAGCTAACGTTAGTTTCAGACTGCTTCCTTGTTATATTGTGCGCCGAGATCAGCATTCCCCAGCACACTCCCAGCGTTTAATGTCGGAAAAAGACGCTAGGTGGACACAGGCCCTAATGGAAAAGTTTTTTTTTTGGGGGGGGGGGGGGGGATCCGACAAGGTTTTGGAAAAGTCATGGAAATTTGTTTAATAAATATTTTCATGATGTTCATTTACACTAGGGATGTTCATTTTGAAAAATTTCCATAATCGAAAATCGGGAAAATTAACTATCAATTATCGATTATCGATAGCGTAATAATAATAATAATAATAATAATAATAATAATAATATATATATTTTTTTTTACTCTGGTCTGGTAATAACGTTGCACGTTCTCGGCCAGCTATAATGGCGATGCCGCTGTATAGTAAGAATATCAGACACTGGCGCTGTGGCCAGGTAAACAAACATGTTACATGTCAGGTTACATGATGTAAGGCAATCGGCATCTTCCAGCTTAGCTGACAGCACAAGAGTCAAATCAACAGGCCTGAGCCTCACTGAGGTCCGCAGACCGCTGGGTGCGTTTGTTTGTGTCCCCGGCGCATGCCGGTGTGAATTCCCCATGTTTAAAACAGTTTTGTTGGCACAAAGGCCCGTGCCCAGCCTGAAAACTAGAGACTATATGAAGCTCCACCTCACGTTAGTCGGCTGTGCAATGGAGTGGGGCGAGGAGGAACGAATTCCAACCAAACGTAGTCCGTCAAAAAAAAAAAAAAAAAAAATGAATAATAATAATAATCGATCCAAATTCCACATGATCGATTCAATTCCTTAACGATCAATTATCGATTTTCGATAATTGATGAACATCCCTAATTTACACTGAGTTCAGAGCATAAAATGAGTATTGTGTAAATTGGCACGGCACGTAACGTTAACCGTCGCTGTGTTTCTGAATCCAGTGAGTTACAGGCACGCCCACTAGCCTACATCTGCCTGCTGCCTGCAGCCGAGGTAACGTTAGCACTTAGCCGTTAGCAAAGTCGTACTCTGACGCCTGACACAGGCCAGGGGAAGTGCAGCTTCAACACTATGTGGCATTTCAAAGATAATCACCAATTATGGCTCGCGAAAGACAAGACGACGCGCTAAATGTGCTGTAAAATGCTGCTGTGAAGCGGAAAAGCACGAGAGCGCAGCTGCTGTTGCAAGCAGCCCAATTCATCAGTGAGATTATTGACATCCAGCGATGCTAACGTTAGCGTCCCGTTAGCACCACAGCAAAGAAATAGACACGTTTGTATATATATATATATATATATATATATATATATATATCATTTTATTATATAAAAAGTGAGCAAGTGTGCAATACCTGTCTGCTGTCTGTTAAAATGTTTGTCCCACTGATGATGTCATAATGCCTATGACATCATCAGTGCCTATGACAATGGCCGAGCTGCATGTGGCGAGCCTAGGGTTACCCTAGTGTATATACACCCTAGTGTATATCTACTGTATTTACAAAAAATCTAGTCTATGAACACATCGAGCGTTTTATTTTTTAGACACACACCTGGACACACTTATTTTTCAGTTATTTTCAATTGGTTGCGGCGAAAAGAGCTGCCTGGCTGTCATAGAGCTATTATGGCACAGTAGAAGAGCTGCCTGGCTGTCATAGAGCTATTATGGCACAGTAGAAATCTGAATATATTACTGTCCCTTCAAAATATCATGGAATCCAAAAAGAGGATGTGGCTTCCCTTTTTTTTATCATAAGAAAAAATGCATTAGACACCAACACAATATTCTTTAGTCTGGAGCTTAGGTCTGGGTTAGGTTCTTTAGTTTAGTCTGGCCCTTAGGTCTGGGTTAGGTTCTTTAGTTTAGTCTGGCCCTTAGGTCTGGGTTAGGTTCTTTAGTTTAGTCTGGCCCTTAGGTCTGGGTTAGGTTCTTTAGTTTAGTCTGGCCCTTAGGTCTGGGTTAGGTTCTTTAGTTTAGTCTGGCCCTTAGGTCTGGGTTAGGTTCTTTAGTTTAGTCTGGCCCTTAGGTCTGGGTTAGGTTCTTTAGTTTAGTCTGGCCCTTAGGTCTGGGTTAGGTTCTTTAGTTTAGTCTGGCCCTTAGGTCTGGGTTAGGTTCTTTAGTTTAGTCTGGCCCTTAGGTCTGGGTTAGGTTCTTTAGTTTAGTCTGGACCTTAGGTCTGGGTTAGGTTCTTTAGTTTAGTCTGGCCCTTAGGTCTGGGTTAGGTTCTTTAGTTTAGTCTGGCCCTTAGGTCTGGGTTAGGTTCTTTAGTTTAGTCTGGCCCTTAGGTCTGGGTTAGGTTCTTTAGTTTAGTCTGGACCTTAGGTCTGGGTTAGGGTTAGGTTCTTTAGTTTAGTCTGGCCCTTAGGTCTGGGTTAGGTTCTTTAGTTTAGTCTGGACCTTAGGTCTGGGTTAGGGTTAGGTTCTTTAGTTTAGTCTGGACCTTAGGTCTGGGTTAGGTTCTTTAGTTTAGTCTGGACCTTAGGTCTGGGTTAGGGTTAGGTTTTTTAGTTTAGTCTGGACCTTAGGTCTGGGTTAAGGCTGCTTTATGCTCACCATGCCGTGAAGGGCGCGGGGGTGGAGCGAGGGCCGGGCGCGTCAAATGACGTAATTTGTTGGGCGTGGTTATTCGCTACCTCCGTAGGGCGCCCACCGTGTGCCTGAAGATTTTTCTCCGCACGGCTTCTCCCCAAACATGGACGCTTTCGAGCCACTGAGCCCTGAACACTGAGCTGTGTTTTCACCACATTTCTTGACCCATGTGGTAGGCTAAACCTTTATTTGCAACTTTTCGTTTTTAGTCATTTCACCAAGTAAATGTGTTGTGTTGAGAGCATGATTGAGAGAGATTAAAAGCAGCACAGAGTAGGCTATCAGGGCTGAGAACTGAAACGGCTATTCAGTAAAAACAAGTTTGGTGATTCATTCATGTGCTGATGTGCGGTCGTTTGAGAGTGAAAGCGCACTCAGTACTGCACATAATAGCTTTTAATTGCGACTTTTTCACGCCTGTTCTCACTTTTACCATTGTACAATACATGCTGATCATTTGGTTGATCACTTCTGAGTATAAAAGCATTTGCCCCAGTGCGAGGTCCACACGGTGACTCGCAGAGCTCCACCCCACGGAGCTTGCTCGAGTATAATGAGCCCTTTAGGGTTAGGTTCTTTAGTTTAGTCTGGACCTTAGAGAGCCTCTGACCTGCAAATCAAGTTGTCCATTGAAGCAAATGTTTGATTACATATTGGTCAATTAGCATGATTCCAAATTATACTGAACGTAATAAAAAAAAATAAAAAAAACGATGGCTGCATGTACTACAATATTGTGATTGCAATGTGACATGATTGACAGCTGAAGAACTCACTTATAACGAATCCGGAGAAGGCCCAGTTGATCCACCCACCGATCACGATCATGGGCAGGACGTTGGTCAGGTTGCCTTTCATCATGTCTGTCAGCATGCTGGTGTCTGGAACCAAGGGACAGACGGATGGACGGATTCACACAAACACACACACACACACACACACACACACACACATCCATGTAATGCAAGTACCACATAAATTAATGGCAAGAGAGAACATACGCAGGGGAAAACTTTGCTTGTGCGCATACCCTGACATATGTACAGTATGTACACGCACGCACACGTGACGCATACACATGCCAGGTCGCCATTGTAAATAAGAATTTGTTCTTAATGACTTACCTGGTTAAATAAAGGTTAAAGTCAAACTGAACCTGTTGGTCACGTGTGTCGCAGTCCGTTTCAGACTGAAAACATAATTTGTCTGAGATGACAAGTTGAGAGGCGGGTCATAGTATCATGTCGATGATTTGATTTGACAATTCTGTCGACTGGCTTTGGCAATTGGTCAATCATGGCGTGTTCCGCCCCCAAATCGAGTGGGATTCAGCGTGTTGTCGTGCTACGCGAGTGGGATCCGCGGAGTATCAGGCAGCCAGCTGCTTCGTGCGGAGGGAGCGGACAATCCGATGCATGGGTGCTGCCCGCCCGCCTGGAATCTCCGAGGGCAGACCCCTGACAACCACGCTCTCAAGCACGCGCCTTTTACGCTATTTCTGTAAATACGATATTCCTGGAATGCGCGTTGTAACGAGCCAGTTACATTTCTTTGCATTCTTAGAGATGATAGTTTTTGTTTTTTGTTCATGTTTCTAACAATTGGCCAAGTTAGTAGTTAGTTTATGGGATAGGAATTCTGCCAGATGACAGGCACTAGGCGCCATTTTCTACTTCATTTGGAAGAGAAAATTATCCTGAAATGAAGATTTGATTGACAGCTGCATGTCGTGATATGATTGGTTGAAATGGGGTAGAAATTTGATAGTACTAGGTGACGTCAGCAAACTGTACATTACCGTTATCAATGAAATCTTTAAAAATGAACTTTTGATGTGAAAAAGTGTGAAAAACTAAAGAAATTTGATTTTTGTGATTTTCTTTTTTGCATACATTATTAAATAGGTGCACTGCATACCCAGGTATTTGAACTAAAATATATCTTGGGTTCAGCTCGACTTTAAATAAAATAAAATAAATAAACACACACACACACACACACACACACACACACACACACACACACACACACACAAACACACACACACACACACACACACACACACACACACACACACCTGTCATGGGGTTCTTGGGGACGACCTTCCTCTTGACCTTCTTGAAGAAGCCCGTCTCCACGTCGTTGAAGTAATGCTTCCTCATGGTGAAAGACTGCAGGGGTCAAAACGGTCACCATCACAAATCAGTCCAGTCTTGTTGTACGATCAAGTGCTCTGCTAGCTCAACATATGGCCAGCCAATGTGAAATAGTGGTGGTTATTTCTACTGTATGTGTGTTTATGTCATGCTCCAAGGGGCTTGCTACAGTACTCGAGGGGGTCATGTATTTTGCTTACAAGGACCTATACGGCTCCACACAGATGTATGGATTGTTTTTTGCCCTCTGTACTATTTTATTTCTATTGTCTTTCCCCCCCTTGTTTCAAAACAATGCAGGGCCAAAACAAACTGAGCGAGGGCCAAGTTTGGCCCGCGGGCCCCAAATTGGTCAGTCATGATTGGTCAGCCATGATTGGTCAGCCATGATTGAGGTGACTGTAAGAATGGTTTGTACATCGTCCCTGTAGTAAAGAACCCTGACAGTGACAGTGAGGACATCGTCCCTGTAGTAAAGAACCCTGACAGTGACTGTGAGGACATCGTCCCTGTAGTAAAGAACCCTGACAGTGACTGTGAGGACATCGTCCCTGTAGTAAAGAACCCTGACAGTGACTGTGAGGACATCGTCGCTGTAGTAAAGAACCCTGACAGTGACTGTGAGGACATCGTCCCTGTAGTAAAGAACCCTGACAGTGACTGTGAGGACACCCTCCCTGTAGTAAAGAGACACAGCAGATTCACTCCTTACCTGTCGGGGGATGTACTTGCCGTTCTCCCGGAGGATGCGGCTCCGTAACAGCACCTGACTGGACAGGAGAGGAGACACCACATCACTGTCACATACACAACCTCCACCATGGCCAACAGGCAAAACACACTCACAACACTCTGCCAGACAATCAAGTCAACCGCTTAAAGGAGAATTTCGTTTTTTTTTAACCTGGACCCCTCTCCTCACATTAATTATGATCTGACGACTCACCCAGTGATCTCCGCAGCGTTTCTGGCCATCCTACGCGTTGTTTTGAGATCAATACTCTCCAATCCAGTCGTAAAATAGAGCTCCGTGGGGGCCAAGTGGCAGCCTGTCTTTCCTGCATCTAAATAGCGCTTGACTGCTGCGTAGGCGGGCACAGGGCGTGGTTTTTGCATAACCTATGTGCGATTCGAAATCACGCGTCAGAGGTAGGCTTATTGGGAACCCCTAACCCTTAACCCCTAAACCTAAATGTGTGATGTGTCTGTCATCTTTTGTCCTTAATAGCTTAATGTATTTTGACGTGCTTGTTAAAAAAAAAAGTTGGGGTTTGGGCATTTTGGGGGCATTCTTATCGGGACAAATGACTTTTGTGTCAGGACAAGTGAAAAACAAATTTGAGTTGTCCGAAGGGACAAGTGCCTCAAAAAGTGAATGTTGAGCCCCGTTTATGATTCAGACATATTCCCTTTATGTAGCCCCGCCCACTTGACCCAGTTGTGTTATGACTTCCTGTTCAGAACACCGTCTGTTTGACCTGCTCACTAGTACTGTACTGTCACAGGAAGTGTCAACACAATAGGAAGTAACTGGCTGAGTCCTGTGTTGGAACATAAGGTGAGGTGCCTCTACCCTGCAAATTCAACAAATGCATCAGAATGCATCAAGTTGTGCAGCACCGGGAGAGAGAGCACTTGGGGGCGGGACAATCCAGCAGACACACCTACACAGTTTCAATTCAGAGTAGGGATGTTCATCAATTATCGAAAATCGATAATTGATCGTTAAGGAATTGATTCGATCATGTGGAATTTTGGAATTATTAAAAAAAAAAAAAAAATGTGCAGACTAGGTTTGGGTGGAATTCGTTCCTCCTCGGCCCACTCCATTGCACAGCCGACTAACGTGAGGTGGAGCTTCATATAGTCTCTAGTTTTCTGGCTGGGCACGGGCCTTTGTGCCGACAAAACTGTTTTAAACATGGGGAATTCACACCGGCATGCGCCGGGGACACAAACAAACGCACCCAGCGGTCTGCGGACCTCAGTGAGGCTCAGGCCTGTTGATTTGACTCTTGTGCTGTCAGCTAAGCTGGAAGACACCGATTGCCTTACATCATGTAACCTGACATGTAACATGTTTGTTTACCTGGCCACAGCGCTAGTGTCTGATATTCTTACTACACAGCGGCATCGCCATTATAGCTGGCCGAGAACGCACAACGTTATTACCAGACCAAAGTAAAAAAAAAAAAAAAAAAAAGGCTTTAAAATGTACACATTTCCACTTATTTTTTGTTAACATTGTCTACCTGTCAGAAACCTGCTCCATGTCGACCTTCTTGTCGCTGTGCAGCAGCTGGGTGACGTAGTGGCGGATGATCCCCACAAAGAAGGTGATGAAGACGATGGGCAGGACCACCCAGATCCGAATACTGGAGTCCAGGAGGAGCTCCGGACCGGCCATGGCTCGCTGTTTACACACACTGAGGGAGAAGCTCTGACCGAGGGAGAGGCAAGGCAGGAGGAAAACATGGAGAGAGAGAGTGGAGGAGAGATGTGTCAGAATCTACAGGCAGTGATGACATCAAAATCAGAAACTGTGACATCAGTGTTTCCCCTACAATTGTACAGGCCTGGTGGGCCCGCCAGGCCTGAAAAAAAAAGACTAATAACGTAAATTACCAATATGAATATGAATGTATAATGACATCACAACAGTCTAATCCTAATGTTAATATCCTCCAAATCTGGCTTCAAACGATCAACATTTTTCAGCAAGGGTCACTCCCCTGGGGTTCCTCCATACAACATCGATATGGACCACCCCCCCTAAAAACATGCAGAAGATCGTCATCTGACCAGTGACGACAACATTTGAAGTTGGTCCCTGGGCGCTGGACACAAGAAAGAGGCCCACTGCTCCTGGCTGCCCCCCGGAGGAAGGACAAGCCTGGATGGGATAAATGCAGAGACTGTTTCACCGGCATGAGTGTGTGTGTGTGTGTGGCTGGCCACATGCGTGTGTGTGTGGCTGGCCACATGCGTGTGTGTGTGTGTGTGTGTGTGTGTGTGTGTGTGTGGCTGGCCACATGCGTGTGTGTGTGGCTGGCCACATGCGTGTGTGTGTGTGGCTGGCCACATGCGTGTGTGTGTGGCTGGCCACATGCGTGTGTGTGTGGCTGGCCACATGCGTGTGTGTGTGTGTTCGTGTGACAAATCAAGACGGGTTTGTCCGTCCAGTTCTTCTTCTTCGGTTTAGGTTTTGAAGTCCCTCCAGGCCTGAAAAAATGTCTAGGCGAAACACTGGACATTGATGCAGAGAGATAGTTTTAGACTGATACGGCTATCTTTAAATTTGACTATTCGGATGCCCCAAAAAAATAAAATAAGAATTATTTTCATTATTATTATCATTATTATTATTTAGATCATAGGAGGCATAGAAAAAATAAAAGAAACTAGAACAGTACTTGTTTCTAAACCACAAGGACTGGATTGTTATACACATGGTCATGTTCCAGTGCAGGCAGGAGCGAGTGTGTCGCCCTCTACTGATCATGCAATGACACTGCAGCTCAAAACATTAATTTTTACTGGGGGACCTCCTTCAACAAATCAAAAGCATTCAGTGATAATGTATGGATGGACTACCACCATGGCATTACATTCCAACTGAAAGTAACTTAAGATCTTGTGATACTAAGTAACGTTATTGATAATATAACAGCTGTTACTCTACTGTGAAATCAATTTAAATTGTACTGTTATTTATTTCCACTTGCCAATGTATCTCCATGTATTGCATCGTATGAATGTTTAGACTGATGGGGGGGGGGGGTCTCTTAGTTAGGACCATTTAGCAGTACTGCTAGTGTTTAGGGTCTTTGGGTGTTTTGTAGGCTAGTGGTTGTAAAAGTTATTCTAAAATACATGCACTTTTTCCATAATGTAGACGACGTGTTAGTAAACAGATACTGTATTTCAAATAGCAACTGATCGGCATAGTGTCTGGGCCCTGTGCTTGTGAATAAAGTGAAGTGTCCCACAGCAGCACACAGAGCTGACAGAGGTAGGCTACTCACTGCAGCAAAGACCTGGGACAGCAGCAGCGCTTCTGATCACACTGTTGTTCTCGTTAAGGGAATAACGTTAAGTTTAGCCAAGACCAGAAAGTACTGTTGAAAGTCATTCTGATTCAGCTAACGCTAGCATGATCGTTTACAGCTTCACTGGGAGCAAAGTTGGCTAACGACGCTAGCCCGCCGGCTAACTTGGCTAATACATTAACGTTAGTTACCTTTCACCTTTGAACTAGTATCTGCCCAAAATAACACAATAACTATGACAGTTTATTTGACAGACTACGGCCGACACGGTATATTACAGAGAATATTTCACATTATACGTCTCAAATGAACTTCAGGTAACTTACCACATTTGTGAAGTTTGTAAATAGCAACAAACACGTTCCGTTGGTAAAATTTCCGCAAAGAAGAAACTACTTCCTGATCTTCTTCTTCTTCTTTGGATTTCCGGCAGACTAGGCACGGGTTGGTGCATTGCTGCCTCACCCTGTTAAACTACGTCACTGCACATTGACCTATATCCTCTGATACAGGTCTGTAGCTACAAGGAAGCGAACTACTTCCCTAATACTATTTATTTGTGCCACCCCATCACCCAACAGTGTTTTAAGGGAAAAGCTTTTAACTCCCAGTTTGCCCAGCTCAATAAATAACTCCCTCCTTTCCTCTGCATAGTGTGAACATTGCAACAGTACAGGCTACGTTCACACAGCCATACTTAGTGCTTGAATCTAATCTTTCCCCCCCTAAGTGACTCAGGTCAGTCTTTTTCATGACTGTGTGAACAGTACAAGTCACATTGAAAGTGACTTTTTTAAAGACGACCTGGGCTACTTTCAAATGTGGAAAAACATCAGATTCGAATCTGATGTTTTGGAATGTGACTCCGGTGTGAACAGACATCTGGCCCATATCTGACTTAATGCTTCAATGTGACTCTTACCTCATTCCAGAGCGACATTCATCACTATTCTGCGCTGGCGGGAGGAGGGAGGACCAAGCAGGTAGATTGTGATTACAAACATGGAGGACAGCTGTGACGGAGCTAATCAGTGGAGAGACAGTGAGGTTTTAGACCTTATATGTATTAGCAAGAAGTAGCAGCTATTGCTCCACAAAATGCCATCATTAAAATGTTGGCTCTCTTTCTCCTCCTCCTCGCTATCATCTGCTCCTGTATTCACTGGCTTCCACTGCACAATAACTTGTAAATTAAACCGTAAACAACAGATGAAACAACATCGTCAGCTACCGCCATGTTTACTGCTGTCTTCTTCTGGGTTTACGTAGAACAGCAGTGTGCTGCGTGTGACGTTATAGTTGTTCTTCTGTGCATGCGGGTCACTTCATGTCCGTGATCTGTTCACACTGGAGTCGGATATGGGCCACTTTTAAAAAGTCTGTGTGAACAGCCACACAAAAAAATCTGTGAGCAACAAGTCAGATTCAAGCACTAAGGATGGCTGTGTGAACGTAGCCTATGTTTCCCCATGATCATCAGCCCACTTGCCAGCCCACAATGCCCTAATCTAAGCCTGGTCAGTTTGATGTCATCTGACCTAGGCATGCTCACCCTGCCACCAGCTCTCACAGAATGTTGGATACTGTATAGTTTCCTCCCTTTATGGTCACCCTCCCACTCCTGCTGCCACTGCCGACTAATCCTCTCGCTAATGATGCTCCGACACTCCATCTTGCCAAGTGCCACCTGCACATCTACCCTACCTCTACTCAAACTGGCCTTAGACACAGGGGCGGTTCTAGGCCTTTTTTGGGTGGGCTTTTTTTTTTTTTTTTCTCTCTCTCTCTCTCTCCAAATCCATGGTGGTCATTAGTAGCAGTTTCTGTTAAAATGATCTTTATTTATTATTTATTTTTGCTTTAAAACTATTTTTTTATTTTCTGCTTAAAGTTCATGAAAAAAAGTGGCATTCTTGTTTTTTCCCACAATAATTTCATAATACCATTTGTAATGCCACCGTTGTAGTGGTACATTTTCTCAGATTTATTGGTGTCTTTCTAGTCACACAATTTAATAGTCAGTGTTTCCCATACACTGATCTATTTGTGGTGGTACACACTACATAGATTTTGACCCCCACAAATACTGCCACATATTAATTTCAACTAGTTGACTGCAAACTCCTGCTTTAGTGCTTACAGTATATTATTATCTTGTCGGAATATTATTCCAGCCAATAAGTTAGGAAGTTCCCTTTTGATTTAATTTTACTTTTGTTTTGCCTACAAAGCAAAATGTTACTTTACTTGAAACTCCCCTGAAGTGATTTTGGTATTATTTATGCAAGCATAATTCTACCATATAGTACCTGTAAGCAGAATATATATAGTATATATAGGGAAACAATTATTTTTTCATCGCTGTAAACCAACAGAACGGTAAAGAAGATATTGATGTGTGTAGTTCTTCATAGATCTATGTCTCTTCATTTTGATCTCAAAGTGCGCCAGTTTGATCCATTTTTACTTGAAACTGTACAAAAAACTGTACAAAAAAAAAGCTCTGATGCTAAAACCGCCCCTGACAGCTTATCCGCCTCCTCATTCCCCTCAACTCCTGCATGCGCTGGCACCCACAAAAAGCCCACTCTCCACCCCTGCCTCTCTAGTTCAGTCAGTTTCATTAATATCTCCCCAACTATGTCTACTCTAGCTCTACCCCCCTCACCTCCCCCCAAAGCCATCAAGGCAGAAAGAGAATCGGAGCATTCAACAGCCTGACTGAATCCCCCCTCTTCCACCCACCACAATGCAAACTACTTCCTGTCTTTTTCTCCTCCTCCTCCTCCTGCTTCTTCTTCTTCTTCTTCTTCTACTTCTTCTTCTTCTTTGGTTTTTAATGGCGGCTGGCAGGCAGGCACCCAAAACGATGCATTACCGCTAGCTATTGGATTTAAAGTGAATTGACGAATTATCCACCTACTCATTCGAATATATAAGTTAAGTTAAGTTAAGTTATCCTTTATTTATCCCCTTGGGGAAATTCATCCTCTGCATTTGACCCATCCTCTACTAGGAACCTTCCTAGAACTAGGAGCAGTGGTCATATATAGCCTATATATATATATATATATATATATATATATATATATATATAAATTCAGTTTCCTCTGATTTGAGGTATAGTGCAGATTTTCGGCCACAGGAAGTGTAGTCTTTGAGGTAGGAAGTTCATCTTGGGCTCAAATTGAAGCTCATGAACTTGGGCAGTTTTCTGGAACAAGTGCGGAATTGATATTCACCATGTGCTGGAAAATAATCATTTTTGAGGAGAATTTGTAAAATGGACAGTATTTTTTTCTATTTTTGTGGGTGACATTTTACAATATAATTTCTAGCAAGCCCCATAATCTTATTTTACCCAGCATACTTCCTGCAAAATGCCATGCTTGCATGATTATTTATGCCATTACAGTACCTTATTATTTGCATTTACACGATTTTGTCCCAAACAGGTTGTTTTTTCACGGCCCCGAGTTGAACGAGGTCCCTATGCCTTGAGATGGCCCAAGTTATAAGATAACAGGAAAGCATAGTGAAAAAAAAAGGTAGCAGAAAACATCCTGAGGAGCGGGGTTGGCCCGCCCAGAAACTCCGCTGTTGCATACTCCTGTACTTGTTTAATTGTTGTTATTGAGTCTATTTCTGCAATAACTGCACTTTATGGCTGTTTAAACTAGACGAACATTGACATTATTCGAGGCGGACAGGCAAGGAGTCAGCCATTACCGTTTTGCTAGCGACGTTCTGATTGGCCGGTTACGATGTCAACTACGAGGCGGGTCGCTGATTGGCTCGTCTGCTTTGCAGTTTCTGCAGAGAGTCCTCCCAGAGTTGAGGCCAGACGGTCCCGCAGAACCAAAACGAAATGTGAGTTCACGTGACCGGCTGGTCTACCAGGGCTATGGTTCTGGTCCAATACAGCCTCACAAGCTGCTTGTGTCAGAATGAAACATTTTAAATGGTTCAGATAAGCTTCCTGCTACCCAACTTTCAGCAGCTGTCAGCTCTATCACACCCTGCAGGTGAGAAGGAAGCGGTGCAGGTCGGGTCCGGGACATCGTCAGTGGGTATGACATCATCAGCCTATCAGTGCCTGTCATAAATCTCTGATGACATCACAATTGCTTGTAGGGGGACTAACCCCCCAAACACTTTTTTTCAGCTTTTAACCAACTAGGGATCTCGCGCGCTCGATTCCTAGGCTCGCCTCGCCCTGGCTGCTCCTTGATGGCATACTTCAGGGATACGTCAGATCGGCAATACGTCATTTTGTAGCCGACACATGTTCCCGCCCCTTTTAGGTGGAAAACACAAGCCCCTCCCCATAGAGAGCTCCAGGGATGATGTATTTTTGTAGGCTGAATGCGGAAGTCCCGAACTTCCTGGTTCTTCACTGTTTCTGTCTATGGGATTTTTGAATGGGTTTTTGGCGCGATGCTTCAAATAATGTCTGTGGGCAACGCAAGTTTAATCAAACGCGAACCAAGGTTCAGCGGGATAATCTTCACACATGAGGACCACTTTCATGAGTTTTGAAGCGTAACTGCGAGCCCTAGAGGTAAAAAGCTCGTGCTAAGCTAATCCAGAACTACACACAGTGTCGCATAGGCGTCCAGGCATTGATTGCGAGAGAAAGAATTTCCGCGTTCACTCGTGATGACGTATAATATCCGCGTCGTCTCATTTAGCCGTTTGCTAGCTAGCCACCCTTTTAACGGCACATAAAAGCTTCAAAACTCATAAAAGTGGTCTTCATGTGTGAAGATGATGTTACTAAACACTGGTTCGCGTTTGATTAAGCCAGCGTTGCCCAGAGAGATTATTAGAAGCATCGCGCCAAAAACCCATTCAAAACTCCCATAGGCGAAAACAGTGAAGAACCAGGGCTGTTAGCATCGATGATTTCCGGACTCGTTCCTGGAGCTCTCTATTGACTTCAATGTGAAATAGCACAACCAAAAAAATATATAGAAAAATAACAGAATATATCTTCTTTATTAATTACCCCAAAACACCATGACATGACAATAAACTCGCCTTACCATAGAAGATACATCGGAAATACTTTGACCCATCTAAAATCATGTGACTCATGACCCGTCTCTGACCTACTTCCGGTGTCCGTCCGCCTGTTGCTAATTCTCTTCTGTTATTTCCATCAGTCTTTTGTGTTGCTGCCTTCGGCTCTGGTGAAATAAAATCGATCTCCTTGCTCAGCCTTAACATGATGGTGCTTTTCAATTGTTTTGAGAGAGAAAAAGTCCGCTGCTCGGGAAGCCCTTGTAGTTGTGTGTTACGTCGACTCCGCTAGGCCGGAGGCAGGGGTTTAGCGAAGCCGCGGTCTTGCCTGGTGAGTGGCCGCTGGGGTAGTGGCTTCCCTTCTCCCCGTAGCGTAACCCCCGTCCGCCCGCGCAGCGCATGCATGTAAATAACAACAAATTGATATCCATTCTCCTGGCCGATTGTCTCATTGCCTATGTAGGTCATATAGAGGCACCAGTATTTCATAACCAGTTAAAAAGTTCCGTGTATGGATTTAATTTTAACGTTATACGTTAAAGCCTACTTGGGCTATGGGCGGTCGCTATGACGACCAGCCGGGGCTGTATGACATGAGTCACATGATTTTAGATAGGTCAAAGTCATATTTCCGATGTATCTTGCCCATTCTATGGCCAGACGAGTTGTAATATATTGTCATGTCATGGTGTTTTGGGGTCATTAATAAACGAGATTGATTCTGTTGTTATGTGCTATGTGAGAGGCTTGTGTTTTCCCCCTAAAAGGGGGCGGGGCCTAATTGCCGATCTGATGTATGCTGGATCACATGTCCCTATAGCTGGCAACATTCAGCTGTCCATGCCTGAAGGCAGACTGCTACTTCTTTTTTGTGACATCACAGTGAGCTTTATAACCACTGATGAGGATCTGGGATCACTGGGATTTATGACATCACTGATGATGTCACAGTGGGATTTTGATGATGTCACAGTGGGATTTATGACATCACTGATGATGTCACAGTGGGATTTATGACATCACGGATTACGTCACAGTGGGATTTATGACATCACAGTGGGACAATCACAGTGGGACAGAGAAACAAACAGACAGAGCCCCAGCTCCCATTTATATACTGATGATGATGATATTATGGCACAGGTGTGCCTCAGAAGGGAAGGATTTATGACACTGATGATGTCACAATGTCAATGACATCACTGATAATATGATGTCACCTAAACAGTGACATCATCAGTGATGTATGACATCATTGATGATGTCATAGACATTGTGACATTATCAGTGATATCATAACACCTTCCCAGCTGAGGCTAGTAGAAGGACAAACATCATCCAGACTCATAGACTGTACTCCAGACTCCAAATATTAAGTAAATCACAGGTATCTAGATAGATATAAAGGTATTCATCCAGGTGTGTTGAACAAAATGAAGGAACAAGACAAAGGGTCAATGTTGTCAGTGCTTCATGAGCTGCGTCTGGAGGGGTCACCGTGTGACGCGGTGATCAGAGTGGCTGATGTGGAATTCAACGCCCACAAGGCCGTCCTCTGCACCTGCAGCCAATACTTCCACGCTCTCTTCACCCATGGCTGGACGTCCCAGGACAACATCTACGACATGGCCTGCCCCGTGTCAGCAGACATGATGCGTCTCCTCATAGACTACGCCTACACCCGCTCTGTCCCGGTGACCGAGGACAACGTGGAGGAGCTGTTGATAGCAGCAGACTACCTCGGCATCATGGGGGTCGTCCGCTCCTGCTGTGAGTTCCTGGAGGCGCGGCTCTGCCCGGAGAACTGCATCGGCATCTTTAAGTTTGTAGACTTCTACTACTGCCCGGACCTGAGGAGCAAGGCCTTTCTCTTCATCCTGGAGCACTTTGAGCAGATCGCCGCGGCCTCCGAAGAGTTCCTGGAACTCCCTCTGGAGCAGCTGATGGACATCCTGGGGCAGGAAGATCTGAACGTGAGGCGGGAGAGCACGGCGTTCGAGGCCGTGCTCCACTGGACCGCCCACTCACCCGAGGAGCGTGAAGATCACATGTCCGTGCTGCTGCCCAAGATCCGCCTGGGCTTGATGACCACCGACTACTTCATCAACCAGGTGAAGAACAACAGTCTGGTTAAGGACAACGGCGAGTGTGAGGCGGTCATCATCGACGCAGAGAAGGCCATGTATGATGTCATCACCAACAGACCCTCCAACCCTCTGACACGCCCGCGCCTGCCTCATGCCGTCCTGTTGGCCATCGGAGGCTGGGGTTACGGCCATGTAACCAATAGAATTGAGGTATACGATCCCCGCGCCGAGCTCTGGATCAATGTACTAAACGTTGAGCCTCTCCGGGCTTACCATGGCACCGCTTTCTTAAATGGTGCCGTCTACTGTGTTGGCGGCCACAACAGGAGTCACAGTCTCAGCAGCGTGCGGAGGTTCGACCTCCGTACTCGTACTTGGCACGATGTGGCGCCTATGCATAATCGCCGGGCCCGTGTCAGCATGGCAGTACTGAATGGCAGCATCTATGCCATGGGAGGCTACAATGGAGACATCCAGCTCGACAGTGCCGAGCGCTATGATCCTCAGACTGACAAGTGGACTCTGCTCCCACCCATGAATGAGCAGAGGAGCTACGCCAGCGCCACAGTACTCAACGGCAAGGTGTACATCTGTGGTGGTTACGATGGGAACAGGCTCCTGAACACAGCTGAGTGCTACAACCCAGACACCAACCAGTGGACAAAGATCGCCCACATGAGCAGCAGGCGCAACTTCTTGGGCGTCATCGCCTACAGACAGCGCGTCTACGCAGTGGGCGGCTACAACGGCACCACTGACCTGCGCAGCGCCGAGGCCTACGAGCCACTAACCAACACGTGGAGCGCCATGCCCGACATGCTGACTCCACGCTGCGACTTTGGCATTGAGGTGGTGGACGACCAGCTGTTCGTGTGTGGAGGCTTCCACATCTCCGATGAGGTGGAGCGCTACGACGAGAGCACCAACGAGTGGCACGAGGCCTGCAGTATGAGGATGCCATGCGATGGGCTCAGCTGCTGTGTGGCACATGGACTGTCCAACATGGCCGAGTACGCCTCGTCTCGCCACACCCTGCCCTGACCCCTCCCCCTATTTGCATGTTTGCATGCTTAACTGTCTCCTCCTGTAGTCATGGTCAGAAACACAAGTGACAGGTAGTCTCTCCTCCAAAGCACCATGATGTCAGGTAGTCTCTCCTCCAAAGCACCATGATGTCAGGTAGTCTCTCCTCCAAAGCACCATGATGTCAGGTAGTCTCTCCAAAGCACCATGATGTCAGGTAGTCTCTCCAAAGCACCATGATGTCAGGTAGTCTCTCCTCCAAAGCACCATGATGTCAGGTAGTCTCCTCCAAAGCACCATGATGTCCGTTTTGGAAAAAGAAAAGCACGATCTGAAGTTGGTCCTCTTGTGGATTTACAGTTCCTACCGTCATGACCTCCTCCTCCCACTAATCACTCTAATTATACTTGACGACCTGCCTTGGTGCTGAAGACAGCAGCAGAGGAGGAGAGAGCAGCGCTCTGCTCAGTGTGAGTTTCTGAAGGCCGATATTTTGGGATTGAAACTTCCCTGCTGATAATCAATGTCTTTACTATCATGGGGGGGGGGAAATCCAGTATTCAGCCTCTGAAACAGCAGCAGAGCATCATGGGAGATGCAGTCTTTGTCCACCGTACCACAGTAATACATTACATTTGAAAATAGTGTCTTAAATAAAGCCTGAACCATCAAAGAATTGAGAGAAAATTCTAATTCTTTGAATCTGGAGTCTTTATTGGTCCTTCTGACAAAAAAATAATAATAATAATATAATTTTGCAAGTCTGATCTTCAAATCGTCTCATATGATACATCAGGCCTTATATAGTCCTTATGTTTTTTTCCCCAACAAACAAAAACATAATAAAACAAGACAAGATTTAACACAAACTTTAAAAAAAGAGTATAAAAAGTGCATTAAGCAACTTCATTAAGCAGCAGCTTCACATAAAATGGTTGACAGGAAAAGAAAAGAAAAGAAGAGAATAAAATGGACATTTAAAAGCATCACAACAAAACTTTAAAAAAGAGTATAAAAAGTGCATTAAGCAACAGGCGCAGCAGCCTGTTGAGAGAGAGCTAAAAACTTATAGAGGACTCATTAGGTTTGCATAGTAGCTGTCAGCAGTTAAAAGCGACGGTAAACATAAAAGTCTTTAGTCTATTTTTAAAAGTAAGTAAGGTTGGGGCAGATCTGAGGTCTTCAGGCAATTTGTTCCAGCTAGCAGAAGCATAGTGGGTAAATGCAGCCTTCCCATGATTTGATTTGATCCTAGGGACAGTTAATAAGCTGGACCCTGCTGACCTAAGAGTTCTAGACGGTTCGTAGCGTGGGAGCAATTCAGCTATGTATTTTGGGCCTAGGCCATTAAGTGATTTATAGACTAATAACAGTATTTTAAAATCTATTCTATGACACACTGGCAACCAGTGTAAGGACTTAAGAACTGGAGTGATATGATCAGCTTTCTTAGTCTTCGTTAGAACTCTAGCAGCAGCATTCTGAATGAGTTGAAGTTGCCTAAGTTCTTTTTTGGAGAGACCAGAAAAAAGGCTATTGCAGTAGTCTAACCTACTATAAATGAAGGCGTGAATTCGTTTTTCTAGATCCTGTCTGGACATGTATCCCCTAATTCTTGCTATATTTTTAAGATGATAAAAAGATGATTTTCTAATTACTTACTTTACTTTTACTTTATTGGTTTATTGTGACGGGACAATGCACATTAATGGACATGTTCAGAAATACAGAAGCCTCTATATACGAAAACATGTAAATATGCCGGAGTTAGCTAATGCTAATTTACATCCGTAGTCCCCAATAAATATCAAAACAATCACTCATTACATTCATTCAATGCACAAACTGAATATACATGTAACGTTACAGACATCAAAATTACAGCAAAACACAGACAGGATGTACATGCAGCATGTCAGTGCTAAAAGAAGAATACTACACCTTACATTCGACAGGTTACATGATAACAATACATATAGATACAATATGAAGGCTACTCTACTCTCTCTTAAGTGCTACACTTAAGTGGTGAAGTGCCTTGTGCAGGAAGAGAAGAAGATTTGGAAGGCAGCTATTAAGCTAGTGTTCACAAAATTGGTTTGTTTTAAGTCAGTTTTTGAGCTGGCTTTTGAATGCCGCAAAAGTGGGGCTTTCCCTAATAGCCATAGGCAGTGTGTTCCAGCTAGTGCTGCCATTGATCGACCAGGTGTTTTTTGAGAATGTGGATTTTCTAGCTTGGACTTCGCAGTCCCCCCTAGCTGCTGCCCTTGTGCTCAAATTTCTATTCTTCCTTCTAATGAACTCTAATGAACTAATTGACTTAATGTGGGAGTTAAAGTTGAGATCGGAATCAATAATAACTCCAAGATTTTTGACTTGATCCTTAGGCTTCAGGGATAGAGACTCAAGGCGTAGCCTACAACTGAGTGTCGTCTGCATAGTTATGATAGGCTACTTTGTTTTTTTGCATAATTAGGCCTAGAGGGAGCATATAAAGGTTGAAGAGAACGGGCCCCATAATGGATCCTTGAGGCACCCCACAAGTCATCCTAGTTAGGTCAGATGTGTAATTGCCAATGGAGACAAAGTACTTCCTGTCTTGAAGATAGGACTTGAACCACTGGAGGACCGTACCCGATAGCCCAACCCAGTTTTCCAGTCTGTCCAATAAAATTGAGTGGTCAACAGTGTCAAATGCAGCGCTAAGATCCAGTAGCACTAGAATCGAATTTTTGCCTGAGTCCGTGTTCATTCTGATGTCATTTATGACTTTAGTAAGCACGGTTTCTGTGCTGTGATGGGGGCGAAAGCCTGATTGGAGTTTATCTAGGAGATCATTTGAGGCTAGGAATCTATTGAGTTGTAGGTAAACAACCTTTTCAATTATTTTGGCTATAAAGGGGAGATTAGATATTGGTCTGTAGTTACTGATTACCGATCAAGGCTACGCTTTTTTAGTAGGGGTTTAATAACTGCAGTTTTCAGGGACTCAGGAAAAGTGCCGGTCACAAGGGATCTATTAACTATTTGCAATAGGTCCGACGACAGACAGTTATAAACGGTTTAAAAAAAGCTTGTTGGAAGGGTATCGAGACAGCACGAAGATGATTTAAGGCCTTGCACAGTTTCCTCTAAGATGTCGTGGTCGATAACGCTGAACTGGGACAAATTTATCGAACTAGGGATCTGCGGGTAGGATGATGTCACAGCATTTCTTGGTGTGGAGCCACTAATAGCCTGCCTGTAGCCCCTCCCTCTTACTGTACGTCTCTCCCTGCCCCTCCCTCTTACTGTAGCCCCTCCCTCTTACTGTACTGTATCTCTCTCTCTATCTCTTCGCTCTCTTTACTGTGATCTCCCCTTTCCTCTCTCTCTTTCTGTCTCTTTCTTACTATCTGTTTCTCTCTTTCCCCTTTACCTCCCTCTCTCTTCGCTTCTTGCTCTCTCTCTCTCTCTCTCTCTCTCTCTCTCACACACACACACACACACACACACACACACACACACACACACACACACACACCTGTCTCTCTTCCCCTCCGTTTCCTCATCTCTCTCTCTCTCTCTCTCTCTCTCTCTCTCACTAGCACAGTCTCAGCTCCAAAATGGCAGCGCGTGAGTCTGGTTTCCTGGTGTGATGTCATCACTGTGCGCAGACCCTCTCCTCCTCTCTCCTCCGTCAGAGGAGATGTAGAGTGCTGCTGTAGCTGCAGTCTTCTCTTCTCTTCTCTCTGCTCTCCACCTCTCTTCTCCTGCTCTCTTCTCTTCTCTCTGCTCTCCACCTCTCTTCTCCTGCTCTCTTCTCTTCTCTCTGCTCTCCACCTCTCTTCTCCTGCTCTCTTCTCTCTGCTCTCCTCCTCTCTTCTCCTGCTCTCTTCTCTTCTCTCTGCTCTCCTCCTCTCTTCTCCTGCTCTCTTCTCTTCTCTCTGCTCTCCACCTCTCTTCTCCTGCTCTCTTCTCTTCTCTCTGCTCTCCACCTCTCTCCTCCTCTCTTCTCCTGCTCTCTTCTCTTCTCTCTGCTCTCCACCTCTCTCCTCCTCTCCTCTCCTCCTTTCTTCTCTTCTCTCTGCTCTCCACCTCTCTTCTCCTCTCCTCTCCTCCTTTCTTCTCTTCTCTCTGCTCTCCACCTCTCTCCTCCTCTCCTCTCCTCCTTTCTTCTCTTCTCTCTGCTCTCCACCTCTCTTCTCCTCTCCTCTCCTCCTTTCTTCTCTTCTCTCTGCTCTTCCCCTCTCTCCTCTCCTCCTTTTTTTCCCTCTTCTCTCTGCTCTCCCCCTCTCTCCTCCTCTCCTCTCCTCCTTTCTTCTCTTCTCTCTGCTCTCCACCTCTCTTCTTCTCCTCTCCTCCTTTCTTCTCTTCTCTCTGCTCTCCACCTCTCTCCTCCTCTCTTCTCCTCCTTTGTTCTCTTCTCTCTGCTCTCCCCCTCTCTCCCCCTCTCTCCTCCTCTCCTCTCCTCCTCTCTTCTCTTCTCTCTGCTCTCCTCCTCTCTTCTCCTCCTTTCTTCTCTTCTCTCTGCTCTCCTCCTCTCTTCTCCTCCTTTCTTCTCTTCTCTCTGCTCTCCCCCTCTCTCCTCCTCTCCTCTCCTCCTTTCTTCTCTTCTCTCTGCTCTCCTCCTCTCTTCTCCTCCTTTCTTCTCTTCTCTCTGCTCTCCTCCTCTCTTCTCCTCCTTTCTTCTCTTCTCTCTGCTCTCCTCCTCTCTTCTCCTCCTTTCTTCTCTTCTCTCTGCTCTCCCCCTCTCTCCCTCCCTATACAGGTGCAGCAGCAGCAGCAGCAGCAGCAGCAGAAGAGCATGCAGGATGCTGACGAACAGAGCCATCAGAGAGTGGGGAAAAAGCAATGAGCTCTCACTCTGCTTCTATTTGTGGGAACCAAACACATCATTGTAAAGAAGGCAATGGACCACCACAGTCTCCTTTCACGTCAGTGTTTTGGCCTTAATGGAACAGTGGGATGTGGCCTATATACTATTCTCTTAAAACATTCTAGTTAAAACACCCATAGTTTATTAAATCAATAGTAGTAGGGCTTATAATTACAGTCACTCAGTGCATTTTCCACGCTCCAGTAGCAGAACATAAGTATCCACTTAATCTATTTCTGTTAAAGTACTGAACACGGATCAAAGACTGTACGGTTGCCTAATATTGCCATTATACCACACAAGTAGCCATAATGTACAAAGATATTACCTCCGCCAAGAAGAATATCAGTGCCGTTTGTTTGTCAGCAGGATTACCGGGGGGGAAAACACTGGCAATTTTCATGAAACTTGGTGGAAGGGTGTGTCTGTGGGCCGAGGAAGAACCCATTACATTTGGGAGAGGATCCGGATCCGACTCATTAAAAGAAACTGACTGGAGTATTGGCCTTGCTCGTCGTTTGCGTCCGCTCTCCGAGTGACCTTCTAGTTATACATGTTTTTAACTAAATGGTCTTCATGTTGAATCTATGAATGCAGGTGAGTCAATCCGTGTTCCGTGGAGGCCATGAGTCCACAGCTCAGCTTCAACCAGAGAGGAGGAACTAATGGCTGCAACAAAGAGCTATACAGTCTCGACCCTCCATGGCACATGCGCTGAAAGTGATGTCAACACCTACTAACATTGGATTGCCACCCTTATATTATGCTTGGAACAGTCTAACCGTAACCGATTTCTCATGGTGCCCATGGTCCAGGTGATCTGCCTCGTTCTCGCTGAACGAGAACGGCTAGCGAAGGCGCTGCCGCGTCTGAAAGCGCATAGCATACAGTCGGCTAATAATCACAGATAAAATGGTGTGACTGGTTGTAAAATGACCAAAATCCAACGACAGGAAGTTAAGCTGTCGTGGACTATCGCGTCTTGAAATTGTCTAGCAAGCAATATTCGTCGCATCAAAGGGATACCATTTAGGGATACCAGGGGTATCATTCACACAATGATACCTGTCACGTCACTTTTCCTTTCTGTGTACTGACCCTTTTTTAATATTTGGGTACATTGGCCAGCTAGAGAGCTAGCCTAGCTGACCATGCTATTGTCTGTTTTGGTTTAGATTTGCTTTTTATTCTTCTCTTTTTGTTTTTGTATTTTCACTTTATTGCTTGTCATGCGATGTGTATTGTTGTCTTGGACCCCAGGAAGACTAGCTGTCGTCTAGGCGTCAGCTAATGGAGATCCTTTTAATAAACAAATAAGCAAAACTAGAGACATAATACAGAAGTAAATGAGTTTTAATACGGTCCTTCCACTATATATTTGCCATCATTTGGCTACAACAGGATGAATATAAACAGTGTTCTTTATTGTCGTGCTACTGTATGTACTTTCATGAATGCAACAAAATATGGTATGATTGTAATGAAAATGCAGTTAAAATACCAAATCATCATATTCGTAGCCCACTGCAGAGTTGCTACATGTGTTAAAACTGCAGCACTGGTGGTGCATGTGTGTGTGTGTGTGTGTGTGTGTGTGTGTGTGTGTGTGTGTGTGTGTGTGTGTGTGTGCGTGTGCGTGTGTGTGTGCGCGTGTGTGTGTGTGTGTGTGTGTGTGTGTGTGTGTGTGTGTGTGTGTGCATGTGTGTGTGGTGCTCTCCAAGGTGCTGATCCTACTGCTGGAAGCAGTGGAGCTGTCCAGCGTGCTCAGTGGATTCTGACAAAAACATATTACAGTTTTTTTCCACAATTGTTTAAACACATTAATTGGAACATCAGACACAATGTGGACAACCTGAAACTCGCATGTGCCAACTGCCAAACCAATTCTGCTGAACTCCAAGCACATTTCCTGCTTTAGACTCAGATTCCCATTCCAAACCACACATTTTTCACAACACTACACACAATTCTCTATATATTGCACACTCTTCCTGAATTCCCTCTCTGGGTGTTCACACAGAACACACTGCCAATCACATTTCTAAACTCCAAAGGCTGTTGTGCAATTAGCAATCAGCAATTTGCTATAGAAGGGTCACAGATGAGCTCCTGGTGTGTTTGGAGAACAATGAATGGCGGCAACATTGAAGAGAGAGGTGTTTATTGCCTATTTTCTGTTATCTCTTTCATTTCATCCTGTTCGCTGTGATTTACAGTAGACTGCACATTTTGGGTACAAATACAATATTATTTGTTGTTAAATTATTGTGTGTTGTTTTCTATTTGAGTATACGTACAAACATTATATGGTAATATTTTACATCCAACAGGTGAAAGTGTAACACTGAACATGCAAAGGCATAATTCTACTGATAAAGCATTCATAGTGTTTTCCATTCATACTATAGTGTTTTCCATTCTGCACACCAGTGTTCAATGGGTGCTTAGAAATGTCTACTCCTATGATGTATGTGTTTGTCATTTGAAAAGAAAATACCATTTAGTGAAGAGTTAACACTGTTTTGAGGGCAAAGTGTGCTTTTGCAAGAGAAGTGTAGGATTTTGCATTGTGTCTGTGAGTTTTGAGATTTGTGTTTAGGGTTTTGAGAAAGTGAGGTAGTCTATCAGGAAATGTATTTAAGCAATTGTGAAAAACTGTACAGTAATGAGTGCTCATTTAGAGCGATTACTAATGTTGATATATAGGGCCTATATATATCAACATTACTAATTGGCCTAAATTATAGGCCTATATTAGAGGGCAATTTAGGCGGTGTTGCCTTCACTGTCATTAGAGGTTGTTATATAGCCTATAGACCAAATCACGTGACGTCACCATGTAAACAACATTACTTCCGCGTACCACTTCGGGAAGGCGGCAGGTTTAAATTTGCGTGTTGTCAAATAAATGCTGTCAAACCCTCTCGTTGTTTTAGGCCGACTACTTTCAATTTAAATGTTCAAAACGGTTGGTAAACATGCTTGTCCGACGTATCTAGCCTTTCTTCTGTTTGTTTTATGTAGTGTTAGCTAGCTAATAACGTTTGTTTACAACTGTCAAACTCGCTGTTTTTTTGCAGACTCGTTAACGTTAGCTACAGAGCTCACGTTACAGACAGAGCTACAGTACTGACGCCACGTTAATTTAATTTAGCTTCAAGTCTACTCTGGTCTGGTCTTGTCCAACAGGTAAATTAGCTAGTCTCGTCTCCAATAACGTTAGTGAAAGTGTTGTTATGAATGATATTAAACAACAACACAACACGAATTAACCATTTTTGTTTTCTTTGTCTGTTTTTGTCTTCAACACATCAGTTTGTGCCGTTCACCGCCATTATGATGTGTGGACCCCAGGGGTAACCGGAAGTAAATGTAAACATCCCCGCTGATTTGGTCTATAGCCTATCTGTTAATATCTTGATTAAAAAATAAAGTCCTTTACATCTTATATTTGTTTATCTTGTAGGCTATTTGTTCTAATCTATGACATTGCATGCACCAACCGCACCAAGTCAATTTCCTTGTATGTGCAAACATACCTTGGTGAAATAAAGAATGATGATTCTGATTATAAGGCTATAAATATGTTTTGCAGCTGCAGACAGATTTTTTGTATTGCCGTTTTGATAGTAATAAAGGTTGCTAACCTCTAACCTATGGGATTATAGAATTTTAATTGAGGGCTAGTTGCTACAGTGCATCAGGCAGTATTGCTGTAATTGTAAAGGCTGTAGACTACCACTTGCATGAGAGAACTGTGCAGGATGAGATGCAGATGAGTCTGTTAGATTAGCAATGTCGAAACTCAACTGAAGGCTATAATAGAGAGCCGCAGGAACGAGTCCGGAAATCATCGATGCTAACACTCCTGGTTCTTCACTGTTTTCGCCTATGGGATTTTTGAATGGGTTTTTGGCGCGGTGCTTCTAATGAGGTCTCTGGGCAACGCAAGCTTAATCAAACGCGAACCAGTGTTGAGTAGGATAATCTTCACACATGAGGACCACTTTTATGAGTTTTGAAGCTTTTACGTGCCGTTAAAAGGGCGGCTAGCTAGCAAACGGCTAAATGAGACTACACTGTTGAGTCGACAGGGATATATACGTCAATAACGTCATCACTTCAAAGGACGAACACGGAAATTATCTTTCCCTCACCTGGTTCAGCCCCGTTCAGCCCGGGGTAATCAGTGCACACATCAACAACAGTCCAGGTTGAGCGCTGACGTGACGTGGAAGCCTATGCCACAGTGTGTAGTTCTGGATTAGCTTAGCTCGAGCTTTTTACTTCTAAGGGCTCGCATTTACGCTTCAAAACTCATGAAAGTGGTCCTCATGTGTGAAGATTATCCGGCTGAACACTGGTTCGCGTTTGATTAAGCTTGCGTTGCCCAGAGACCTTATTTGAAGCATCGCGGCAAAAACCCATTCAAAAATCCCATAGACAGAAACAGTGAAGAACCAGGAAGTCTGGGACTTCCGCGTTCTGACTACAAAAATACGTCATCCTTGCGGCTCTCTATGTCAATAGCGATGAGACTTTTTTTAACTGCATGCTCTTCTATAGTCAACATTAGCATGTTAGCAATCAATGGAAGCACGGAGACAGAGAAGCTGCTTTAATTGGTTCTTGGTGTAGCCTATGCAGGGATGACATATTTTTGTAGTCGGAAGGCGTAAGTCCCGGACATGTTGGAGCTAGGGGCATGTTAAGGGAAAAGTGAATTAAGTTGAATGGGGAATTATTTCACTAAATGCATAAAATAAGCTCTGGTGAACAAACGTTTATGGGAGTGGTTGTGTTCAGCATGATATTCTTCACAAATCACTTTTATGCCTTTTGAAGCGTTTCCTGAAAATCGTGTTAGAAAATGCATTTAGGCCTAGGCCACCTTTCAAAAGTCATAAAAGTGATTCACATTTGTGAAGATGATCCTGCTGAACACGAATTACCACTCCAATAAACTTCCCCATTCTAAAACCCCATGTACTTAAAAAAGAGAAGAAAAAAAGAGAAGAAAAACATCCAACTCGTTCCTGCGGCGCTCTCAGCTCAGTGACTTTAAAGTTCCTGGAAACCAAAATCCACAAAAACGTTCTAACTATGTTATTTAGGGTCTTATGTTAGTAATTTTGTGCCTCCGAAATTATTATACATTACTTTCAACCCAAAGCCTTAAAATCGCCACTTTTCTACAAGATTCTACAAAGTACTTCCTCATTGAAGACAGCAGTGCGCGAGGTGCTAAAACGCAGGAGCTTATGACGTCATGAGCTCTATATAACCTTTGTACACGCGCGCAATCTGCCCTTCTCCTTTTGTCCGTTCTTTGCCCCCAGTGACAGCGCTCAGTGTGCCGAGCGCTATGCTGCTCTCTCTCTCTCTCTCTCTCTCTCTCTCTCTCCTCTCCTCTCTCTCTCTCTCTCTCTTCTCTCCTCTCCTCTCTCTCTCTCTCTCTCTCCTCTCCTCTCCTCTCTCTCTCTCTCTCGGGACTAGTGTGAGAGAGAGCACAGAGAGAGACACACAGCCTGGTGACGCGAGGTTACTCACACATACACACACACACTGCGCTGAGCAGTCGCAGCAACATCTCTCCCTCTCCGAGCAACGAGCACACACACACACACACACTGGATCTCTTTTTCTCCGTTTCCCTCCCCCCCTCTCTCTCGCGCTCTCTCTCTCAGAGGAGAGAAATGTCCCTGCTGCAGACGGGACACGCCCACACAGTCCGCGGGAGAAAATGCACTCTAAAAAGTAATTGATTCTCATGACTTTTGCCAGACTGTCAAACCTAAATTTATATACTTTGCGACGTTCATCATCGTTCAAATTTGGCTGGTGGCTTATTAACATAGGGTCCTGTGATGTGATGAACTCAAAATGCTAAATAATAAAGAAATATTTCTGGTTTCCAGGGACTTTAACCCGTCACATCAAAATGGCCGCCGCGACACGATATTCTATCTGTACAGGTGCCGTGAGTGTGACTGTGGTGTGTGGTGTCCTGCTTCAACTACAGAGTGAGTCATCTTCTTAAAGATAGAAGATCTTTGGAGCAGCACGGCCACAGCTTCTCAGCAGTGGATCAGATGAGCGCGAGCGCGTGTGATGGAGGATATATGATTATTGGACAGAAGGGACACGCGCTGCAGACAGACAGAGGACACGCTCCAAACACAGGTGACTGCGAGAAACCTTTCTCTTAAATGACAACACAAGACTCGTCCAGCCTGTGTGTGTGTGCGCTGTGCGTGTGTTTGTGTGTGTGTGTGTGTGTGTGCGTGTGCGTGCGTGCGTGCGTGTTTGTGTGTGTGTGTGTGTGTGTGTGTGTGTGTGTGTGTGTGTGTGTGTGTGTGTGTGTGTGCGTGTGTGTGTGTGTGTGTGCGTGTGCGTGTGTTTATATCCTTTAAAGCTATTTTCTTGTCTATCCGCCTCTCTGTCTAAAGGACCAAACTGTTTCAGTCTCCATGCTCGCGTCGTAATTAGCATAATGAACCCCTCGGAGAGGAGCCTGAACATCAGCTGCTAAGCTATCTTTTAGCCTGTTGCAACCGGGTTGGCTATTTCTATATTACCATGGACGATTTAACTAGCGTGTCTATGGTGTTCAATAGCGTTTGTAGGCTAAGTAATGGTATTATATCTCCTGTGTTGTTGCAGATATGGTATACTACTTGCAGGCCTGGGTATAGGTTTTATACTGTAGGATTTCATATAGCCTAGGCCATTTCCCCCCTATGGTATTGCAATGATATTCCTGTAATATCCCTGAATGTGGACTTGGATAGAGCCTCTGTACATCAATCAGTAGAGATCCGTTATTTCCAGCCTGTAGTATTCCTATAGGCTAATATGCTATTATTAGCTATATTATTCTACATACAACCTCATATCTCCTACAGCACATGTGTCAAACTCAAGGCCCGGGGGCCAAATCTGGCCCGGCACCTCATTTTATGTGGCCCGCGAGAGCTAGCAAAGAATACAATTTGCACAATACAATTCTCCGCAATACGGCTAAAAATAGCTATTTTGTAAATTAACTAAAATTTTAGGCTACTAGTTGTCTGTTTGCCATTGTTTTCCCTATAATTCTGCTTTCAAAGCTAGTTAAGTTATTAATTAAAGTAATTAATTAAGTAAGTTATGACTAAAGAACAATAATAATCGAATCAGAGGCAATATGAAATATGATAACACGTAGGCTAGATACATTTATATCATGTTAGATTTACAACCAGGCCCTTTGAGGACAACCATAATGGTGATGTGGCCCGGGATGAAATTGAGTTCGACACCCCTTACAGTATTCCTACAGTAGCCTATAGAATATAATAGATGATTGACTACAGGCCCAAATGCAGCATGTGTAAACCTATACATGAGTTTGTTATTTATATGCAATAGTACCACTAGGCTCATAATATTCTGTTAATATAATTTAAATAGCTACTATAGTTCCAGATGCAGCCTGTGTACTTGAGTTCATACTTTTATGTCATGTTATCATCATACTGTGCTTTAATATTCCTTTATGATTGAACCACTGCCCTACATGCAGCCTATAGAACATAGCATTGCTAATGACAGTAATGCAGTGCCCGTTCGCCCCGTTCTGTTGGCTCATTCAAAGTATATGCTATTTCAATTTATGACAGCTCCTAAATAGGCAGTGCATTTGTTTTGTTTTCTTTCTTCTTCTTTTTTGTAGCCTACTTTGCACTTTTCTACTGGCCCTACCATGTGTTTTGCTGATACTGCATTTATTTTGAAGATCATGAGAGGACACGACAACAACATCCATTTATTGGCATGGCTTTTATTTTGAAATGGTCCACCGGACGTTCTCTACCTCGCTGTGTTGTGTGGCTTAACAGTGGAACCGGTTAGCTTGAGCATGGGCGCCTGGCTCACGTTGCTGGCACACCAGAGCGGCGCTAGTCACTTGTAGTTGTGCCGCTGGTCAACTGGTGCCACAGCTTGATTGGCTCTCCTCCTGTCTCTCCGTCTTCAATTGGTCGAGTTGAATTTGGCCCCTCCTCTCGTCGCTGTCGCCCTGCACCAGGTATCCCAGCATGCTTTGGAAGGCGATGACGGCCGCATCCAATACAAAATGAATGTCCAACAGCGACTCCAAGAGACTACAAGCGACTAAATTTGGCGCGGTGCGCACGAGCGCTAATCCTATAGCACTTGAATGCTATGCAAGGCTGGCGGGTCAACGACGCCCGGTAGCCAGCTAGCACCGGTAGCCAGCTAGCTCCGGTAGCCAGCTAGCGCCGGTAGCCAGCTAGCTCCGGTAGCCAGCTAGCGCCGGTAGCCAGCTAGCGCCGGTAGCCAGCTAGCGCCGGTAGCTCCCCTCAAAGTGCCAGCAGAGCAGACCATTTATTTCAGCGTCTGCCCACGGACTGTTGTTCTCCGTCTTGTCCCTCATGTCCATTATCGTCAAAAGTCAGTTCTTTGACCCTCTCTCTGTTGCACTTCTGTCTCTGGTTTGACGTCGGCTTCCTGCTCGTTTGTTTACTGAAATGGCTGCAGCAGTGTCACGTCACAGTGGTGCTTAGTCCAACTTTATGACTGTTTCAGTCTATATAGACTTCATTACAGCAGGCGTACACACAGCCTCTGTTTGAGTCTATATAGACTTCATTACAGCAGGCGTACACACAGCCTCTGTTTCAGTCTATATAGACTTCATTACAGCAGGCGTACACACAGCCTCTGTTTGAGTCTATATAGACTTCATTACAGCAGGCGTACACACAGCCTCTGTTTCAGTCTATATAGACTTCATTACAGCAGGCGTACACACAGCCTCTGTTTCAGTCTATATAGACTTCATTACAGCAGGCGCACACACAGCCTCTGTTTCAGTCTATATAGACTTAATTACAGCAGGCGTACACACAGCCTCTGTTTCAGTCTATATAGACTTCATTACAGCAGGCACACACACAGCCTCTGTTTCAGTCTATATAGACTTCATTACAGCAGGTGTACACACACAGCCTCTGTTTCAGTCTATATAGACTTCATTACAGCTGGCGCACACACAGCCTCTGTTTCAGTCTATATAGACTTCATTACAGCAGGTGTACACACAGCCTCTGTTTGAGTCTATATAGACTTCATTACAGCAGGCGTACACACAGCCTCTGTTTCAGTCTATATAGACTTCATTACAGCAGGTGTACACACAGCCTCTGTTTCAGTCTATATAGACTTCATTACAGCAGGCGTACACACAGCCTCTGTTTCAGTCTATATAGACTTCATTACAGCAGGCGTACACACAGCCTCTGTTTGAGTCTATATAGACTTCATTACAGCAGGCGTACACACAGCCTCTGTTTCAGTCTATATAGACTTCATTACAGCAGGCGTACACACAGCCTCTGTTTGAGTCTATATAGACTTCATTACAGCAGGCGTACACACAGCCTCTGTTTCAGTCTATATAGACTTCATTACAGCAGGCGTACACACAGCCTCTGTTTCAGTCTATATAGACTTCATTACAGCAGGCGTACACACAGCCTCTGTTTCAGTCTATATAGACTTCATTACAGCAGGCGTACACACAGCCTCTGTTTCAGTCTATATAGACTTCATTACAGCAGGCGTACACACAGCCTCTGTTTGAGTCTATATAGACTTCATTACAGCAGGCGTACACACAGCCTCTGTTTCAGTCTATATAGACTTCATTACAGCAGGCATACACACAGCCTCTGTTTCAGTCTATATAGACTTCATTACAGCAGGCGTACACGCAGCCCTCTGTTTCAGTCTATATAGACTTCATTACAGCAGGCGTACACGCAGCCTCTGTTTCAGTCTATATAGACTTCATTACAGCAGGCGTACACACAGCCTCTGTTTCAGTCTATATAGACTTCATTACAGTAGGCGTACACACAGCCTCTGTTTCAGTCTATATAGACTTCATTACAGCAGGCGTACACACAGCCTCTGTTTGAGTCTATATAGACTTCATTACAGCAGGCGTACATGCAGCCTCTGTTTCAGTCTATATAGACTTCATTACAGCAGGCGTACACACAGCCTCTGTTTCAGTCTATATAGACTTCATTACAGCAGGCGTACACGCAGCCTCTGTTTGAGTCTATATGGACTTCATTACAGCAGGCGTACACACAGCCTCTGTTTGAGTCTATATAGACTTCATTACAGCAGGTGTACACACACAGCCTCTGTTTCAGTCTATATAGACTTCATTACAGCAGGCATACACACAGCCTCTGTTTCAGTCTATATAGACTTCATTACAGCAGGCGTACATGCAGCCTCTGTTTGAGTCTATATAGACTTCATTACAGCAGGCGTACACACAGCCTCTGTTGGAGTCTATATAGACTTCATTACAGCAGGCGTACACTCAGCCTCTGTTTCAGTCTATATAGCGTTCATTACAGCAGGCGTACACACAGCCTCTGTTTGAGTCTATATAGACTTCATTACAGCAGGCGTACACGCAGCCTCTGTTTGAGTCTATATAGACTTCATTACAGCAGCGTACACGCAGCCTCTGTTTCAGTCTATATAGGACTTCATTACAGCAGGCATACACACAGCCTCTGTTTGAGTCTATATAGACTTCATTACAGCAGGCGTACATGCAGCCTCTGTTTCAGTCTATATAGACTTCATTACAGCAGGCGTACACGCAGCCTCTGTTTGAGTCTATATAGACTTCATTACAGCAGGCGTACACACAGCCTCTGTTTCAGTCTATATAGACTTCATTACAGCAGGCGTACACACAGCCTCTGTTTGAGTCTATATAGACTTCATTACAGCAGGCGTACACACAGCCTCTGTTTCAGTCTATATAGACTTCATTACAGCAGGCGTACACACAGCCTCTGTTTGAGTCTATATATACTTCATTACAGCAGGCGTACACACAGCCTCTGTTTCAGTCTATATAGACTTCATTACAGCAGGCGTACACACAGCCTCTGTTTCAGTCTATATAGACTTCATTACAGCAGGCGTACACACAGCCTCTGTTTCAGTCTATATAGACTTCATTACAGCAGGCGTACACACAGCGTCTGTTTCAGTCT
>NW_028151429.1:0-5000 GCF_964638095.1 Poromitra crassiceps
CTGTAGCTACCTGACAGAGGAAGCATCATCCTGTAACACTGTAGCTACCTGACAGAGGAAGCATCATGCTGTAACACTGTAGCTACCTGACAGAGGAAGCATCCTGCTGTAACACTGTAGCTACCTGACAGAGGAAGCATCATGCTGTAACACTGTAGCTACCTGACAGATGAAGCATCGTGCTGTAACACTGTAGCTACCTGACAGATGAAGCATCATGCTGTAACACTGTAGCTACCTGACAGAGGAAGCATCATGCTGTAACACTGTAGCTACCTGACAGAGGAAGCATCATGCTGTAACACTGTAGCTACCTGACAGATGAAGCATCATGCTGTAACACTGTAGCTACCTGACAGAGGAAGCATCATGGTGTAACACTGTAGCTACCTGACAGAGGAAGCATCATGCTGTAACACTGTAGCTACCTGACAGAGGAAGCATCATGCTGTAACACTGTAGCTACCTGACAGATGAAGCATCATGTTGTAACACTGTAGCTACCTGACAGACGAAGCATCATGTTGTAACACTGTAGCTACCTGACAGAGGAAGCATCATGCTGTAACACTGTAGCTACCTGACAGAGGAAGCATCATGCTGTAACACTGTAGCTACCTGACAGAGGAAGCATCATGTTGTAACACTGTAGCTACCTGACAGATGAAGCATCATGCTGTAACACTGTAGCTACCTGACAGAGGAAGCATCATGCTGTAACACTGTAGCTACCTGACAGAGGAAGCATCATGCTGTAACACTGTAGCTACCTGACAGAGGAAGCATCATGTTGTAACACTGTAGCTACCTGACAGATGAAGCATCATGTTGTAACACTGTAGCTACCTGACAGAGGAAGCATCATGTTGTAACACTGTAGCTACCTGACAGATGAAGCATCATCCTGTAACACTGTAGCTACCTGACAGATGAAGCATCCTGCTGTAACACTGTAGCTACCTGACAGAGGAAGCATCCTGCTGTAACACTGTAGCTACCTGACAGATGAAGCATCATGCTGTAACACTGTAGCTACCTGACAGAGGAAGCATCATGGTGTAACACTGTAGCTACCTGACAGAGGAAGCATCATGTTGTAACACTGTAGCTACCTGACAGATGAAGCATCATGCTGTAACACTGTAGCTACCTGACAGATGAAGCATCATGCTGTAACACTGTAGCTACCTGACAGAGGAAGCATCATGCTGTAACACTGTAGCTACCTGACAGAGGAAGCATCATCCTGTAACACTGTAGCTACCTGACAGATGAAGCATCATGCTGTAACACTGTAGCTACCTGACAGAGGAGGCATCCTGCTGTAACACTGTAGCTACCTGACAGACGAAGCAACATCCTGTAACACTGTAGCTACCTGACAGAGGAGGCATCCTGCTGTAACACTGTAGCTACCTGACAGAGGAAGCATCCTGCTGTAACACTGTAGCCACCTGACAGAGGAAGCATCATGCTGTAACACTGTAGCTACCTGACAGAGGAAGCATCATGTTGTAACACTGTAGCTACCTGACAGAGGAAGCATCATGCTGTAACACTGTAGCTACCTGACAGAGGAAGCATCCTGCTGTAACACTGTAGCTACCTGACAGAGGAAGCATCCTGCTGTAACACTGTAGCTACCTGACAGAGGAAGCATCATGGTGTAACACTGTAGCTACCTGACAGATGAAGCATCATGCTGTAACACTGTAGCTACCTGACAGAGGAAGCATCATGCTGTAACACTGTAGCTACCTGACAGAGGAAGCATCATGCTGTAACACTTAAAAACATTATTCAGGCTAAATATTTCCTGGGTGATCTAAGGCCATCATATAGCCAGCCCAGAATGTTTTTTTTAATAGAGTTATTATTAACCTGCTATTAATACATACCACTGAATCAAACAGTTTCCATCTTAGCAAAGAGAACACTGGGCTTACAGTTAGACCCCTTCTGTTTAGCCCAGCAAAGTTAGCCGAGGGCCAGAGTGTAGCCTGATAGTGCAGCACTCTAGCCACTGAACCTGAGCATGTGGGGAGCAGAAGCAGTGACACACACAGATGATGGTTAGCCTTAACCTAGCCACTGCTCAGTAGGTGAAGGTCTGGAGATCCGATGATGGTTAGCCTTAACCTAGCCACTGCTCAGTAGGTGAAGGTCTAGAGATCAGATGATGGTTAGCCTTAACCTAGCCACTGCTCAGTAGGTGAAGGCCTGGAGATCAGATGATGGTTAGCCTTAACCTAGCCACTGCTCAGTAGGTGAAGGTCTAGAGATCAGATGATGGTTAGCCTTAACCTAGCCACTGCTCAGTAGGTGAAGGCCTGGAGATCAGATGATGGTTAGCCTTAACCTAGCCACTGCTCAGTAGGTGAAGGCCTGGAGATCAGATGATGGTTAGCCTTAACCTAGCCACTGCTCAGTAGGTGAAGGTCTAGAGATCAGATGATGGTTAGCCTTAACCTAGCCACTGCTCAGTAGGTGAAGGTCTAGAGATCAGATGATGGTTAGCCTTAACCTAGCCAGCAATATGACAGTGCTGAGAGGAATCCAACACTGATTGATGAGGTGAGGTGGGCTTAGCCTAGGTAAACCCAGCCACCACGTGACCTGCTCTCTCAGTTCCCAGTCACTATCATAGTGACTGAGAACAGGTCTGAGAGCAGGTCACGTGGGGGATGGGTTTACCCAGGCTAAGGTGGGCTGGTCCTGGCGTGGGGCTCAGCCACAGCAAACACTGAACATTACTCACTCTACCTGTTCAACAACTTCACTATCCAAGAGATGTGTCCAAGAATCAAATTTCGATGTTTTATTTAAGCATAGATTGTAGATCAAAATGGCTTTTAAGCTAATGAAAAACAAAATATATTCAGCCAGGTGTGTCCAAACTTTTCACTGGTAGTGTAAGGTGATATTTGAAGCCTTTTCTACTGTTACACTCAGTCACTCTTGGATACAAAATGAAGTCCTCCCCAGTCCCCATAGCAACTCAACTGTGGTGCCATCATGACATCGCTTGCCTTTTCTGCCACACTTTGTAATCAGGTGTGTCCAAACTTTTGATCAAAAATGAATAGCGGCTACTGGCTAGACTAATTAATGATTACCCAGTGGGTGTCCGGCCCGGGCCAGCTGGACTACCTAACACTGCTGTGCTCACCTGCACTGCACCACTCTCTGCTGCTGCACCCCCCTACTACCGCTCCAGAACTGAGAGAACCATTTGCCATTTGCTTCCACACAACAATAGTCATTCACGTGTGGCTCTTAGTGTATGTATGGAGTTCATAAGAGTGTGTGCGTGTACGTGTGTGTGTGTGTGTGTGTGTGTGTGCGTGTGACGCGTGTGTGTGTGTGTGCATGCGTGCGCGTCCAGCTTTTGCTCCAAAACCAGCTTTGACACAGCTGCCTGAGGATAAAATTAATTGTATGCAGTATAATATGATACATTCCTCTCAAGAGTACAGTATCAATATGCTGGCTACGAATAGAAAACAACTAACAACTGAAAGAGCCCTTAAATGCTGTGCTGTTCCATCGAATAATATGTAATAATTTGTAGCTTCTAACTCGTAAGTAGAATCATTTTGAGATTTCAACTTTTTACTGCCTTTGAATGAAAGGAAAGGTGAATAATGAAATGCAGTATCATGTAGACCAGGGGTCTTCAACCCTTTTCCAGCCCAAGTTGATAGAGAATCACAGCTTGTTTGATAGAGAAACAGAGCAGGGACCCCTAAGATTCAAAATAAATAAATACAATTGTGCTGCATTTTAAGCGTGGCCTATAATAATATTTATAATCCAGCACACACCAGGACATGACATCCCCTTGACATATAAAAAAAAAAGCAAGGAGGAGCAAACAACACGTTTCGCATATATTGCTTCATCAGATTTGCTTTGTAAATCTTTTTTTTGTCAAAAGTAGCTTTATTACTTCTTGGAGTTTACTCAATATGATTAATATTTTTTTGTCTAATATACATTTTCTAAATTTCCACAAACTACTTTGACAAAAATTGGCAGGCAGACCCCCTGAAAGTACCTCTGCGGACCCCCCAGGGGTCACTCACAGACCCCCGGTTGAAGACCACTGCCATTTGTAGGCTGGTTTATCAGAAAACAATAATTTTATGTTTTTATAGGGCTAATGGTATAGGTATACATTTTCCCTATAAAAGAGAGTTCCACTCACCATATCTGGTCACAAATTAATATTTGAACAAATCTCAAGTGAATCAGATAAAGCTGAGCTGAGACAAAGTATAACCAGTTTTGAGAACTTCAAAGCTATTCAAATATATTGGCTTAAAGCCAGATGTCATCTTTGCCTTGTGCTTTTCACATTAAATGGTGTTTATGACTTTGCCCCATGAATGTTCCCTTGTTTCCACTTCCTCCTATGCAGGCATTTCAAATTCCTACTTACATTGAGTAGCCTATAACAACTTCCCACAGTAGTAGCAGCATTATGAACTGACTTCTGCCAAACACTTAAGATCCTTATCTTTAAGGCTGGGAATGTTATCTTTACTGCTGATAACCACATATCAACACAGCTGAATTGAGAGCTTGGGCTTGTCCTTCTTCGTCGTCTGGAGACTTTAGAAAGTGTAGATCGTAGTAGTCGATAGTATGGTACAATCTCTATCTATGGATCAATTAGGCTATCTGGCAGTGGCACCAACCCTACAGATGCAACAACTCATTCAGCTCTGCTTCCCTGAAAAATGTAGTATCCATCCATCTAAAGACTCATGAATGACACTAAATAGATTCCACCATGGTGGTGAAGGGGAGTAAATAAGTCTCGCCCACAGCCTTCACAATACAACAACTGAAAATAAAATTAAGCAAAAGCCTAAAATAAGTCACAAGTGAAGTCTGGAAGGTAAAAACTAGACTAAGCCAAAGACAAACAGCCAAATAATCACACTTAACTATTCTTGTCTTTAAACTTGACACTTGTAATACAGGTCCAGTTGTTC
>NW_028151429.1:10000-42500 GCF_964638095.1 Poromitra crassiceps
CAGATTTCAAAGTAATCTTTAACTTTAAGCCCCGCAGTCTCTCTGAAATGAAGCCCTCTGTCCCAGACACGGTGTTGTCTATGGCTCCCAGTGGAAGCCTGCCACCCCTTCTTTCTTTCTTCTCCGGCTTTTGTCACGGTGGCGTTTAAGTGGCATTATTCACCGGCTGGATGACCAAGTGAAGGAGTCCCTTTGAGAGACCTGAAAGAGATGGATTTTAACTCCTGGGACCGGAGTCGCCTCTTAAAACAACACTAACTAGAGACAGATACCCACTGTGTTGTTGGGATTCATTCACATATACCTTAACCAACGGCAGACATCTATATGAATCATCACAAGGGATAATAACCTAACCCTAGTGAATTAACAGCACTGTCGTCATCATTTTGTCAGATAGAAAAAGATGCAAAAAGTGAGCGAGAAAGAGAAAAGAAATATTATGTAATTGAATGAATGAAAAGACACTAGAGCCATTATACATCAGTGCTGTGCCTCTGTGTTTTTAGGGATACATTCAATTAGTCATTCTTTTATTGTGAAAGCATACTTCCTAGTCACCTAAAACCCCTCAGAGTGATTTTGGAATCATTGGTGAATCGACAATGTGCTACATTCATGATGTCTTTCCCGCAGATTTGGCTGCTTATGTGACTCGGGAGAGCAAACTTAAGCCCATCAGATGATTTAAGACCCCTCGGAGGTCCTCTACACCTCCATTGTCTCTCTACTTTACAACACTGCTTAATTTTGCCCCCCCTCCCCTCATCAGTTATTTCCCTCATTTTGTGCAGGCTCATGTCCCCTCAGGGTCATTGGTCCAGGAGCCCCCTGCAGAGCCAGCACACCCCAAGGGGAGTCAATGTGATCACACTGGGACGGTCACGGGGTGAGCAGGTTCTGTCATTTGCAGCAGGTCCTGCTGCTAGAAACAGTGGTGGCAGAAGAGGAGTGGAAAATCAGGCACGCACACACGCTTGTTACACAACTTATACAATTTGCCATGCGAAGTAATGAAGTTGTGTAATCGGCGATATAAGAATGTTATTGTGGGTCACACAGTTTCACACTATGAGTTCATTATTAGGGCTATAAACAAACACACAGATTATTTATTTAGACATTATAAGGCACTTTAACCACACTTTTCAATATTATTCTTTTGGAAATATAGGATCAGTAACCAGGAAGGCCATGTGCAGCCTCATGACCCACCTGAAGGAGCCCTGGCCCAGTCTTCATAGACCTGCAGGTGGAGATTGTCCCCACACACCACATAGCACTATATACCCACACCCTTTTCAAAACACTGAACATTGTTGTTCCACTAGCAGAGTGAGGAAACAACATCCTTCTTCAATGTTCAATATTTACAACATTCAATATTTACAACATTTACAACTACTGTATTTACAACATGTTTAAACCATAAGTTTGTATCTCGCGTTTACCAGGGCAACAACATAACCTAATTGTTAGGGGAGATTTTGGTTTGTTGACTTTTAAATCTCACATTGATATTTTAATGAAGAAGTTGCGGATGGAGCTTGGTTTCTTCTATCATAACAGATCATGGATCACTAGGACGAGGCTAATTGAGGCGCTTTTCCTTTCTGCTCTGGATTATGGGGACATCATTTACAGAAATGCATCTGCTATCTCACTTAATTAGATTCAGTTGATCACTCAGCTCTCAGATTTATAACAGGCGATAGTTACAGTACCCACCATTGCATCTTCTATAACAAGGTTTGTCTTATTTATTTACAAAGCTTTGATTGGGAGTTTACCCCTCTACCTAAATTCACTTTTACACTGGAATACTTGAGCGTACCACATGTGCTTGCAGGACTGTCTAATGCTTGAGGTCCCGCATGTCTCCACGGACTTCGGAAAGACTGCTTTTAACTTTTGTGCCCCGCATACTTGGAATAATTTACAGGGTTTGCTGCAATACCATTCCCTTGTTCCCCTGGGACATGCCTGGGACATTTTCAGTCAGATATACTGTATGAACTCTAGTTAACCTTAATTGCACCTGTTTTAAATTATGTACTTGTGTGGATGAACTATTCACATTTGACATATGCGATCCTCTTTTAAACGGTCTTTGTTTGTTTATTGTCCTCTTTCATGTTGTTTGTGATTTTCTTAACTTGCAATCTCGGCACCACTGGAAAAGAGGGTCTCAACCCTCAGTGTGTCTTTAGGGAATTAAATAAAGGTTAATTGATCGATTGATTGATTGATTGATTGATTGATATGTTTAGGCTGTATGACATACAGCAGTTACAGTTACAGTTACAGTTACAGTTTCGGTGTAACAGACAAAGTTTTAATCCTCCACAGTCATTTAGGCTTATTGACTTGGCCAAAGTGTCACTAAACTCCAATGGATAACACTAAACTCTCAAGCAGAGAACACTGTAAAAAACTCACACAAACAGATGATTGAGAATGAATACAATACGGAGTATGGAGTATGACTATAGTATCACGTCGCTGCAGTTGTCTGCGTGAACTAGCTGCTCAGGCTTCACTTAATTTATTCCTTACTGTAGCTGCTGCAGATATGCTTGTATTTGTATACGGACAACAGACAATACTTAAACGAGCCAACACACAGTGTTGTACAGATATGCTCGAGTCAGAGAGTGCATACACCCTTCAAAAGAGGCAATAATGAGAATGAAGATAATGCATGAGGAGACATTTGTGCTAACTGACTTGGGCAGAGTCTCCAACTACCCATTGGGTCTCCATTTGCAAAAGCCAACATTTTGGTCAAGACAACACTGTTGTACTATATAGTTGATCAATGCAGGGTATCATGTTGCTGTCCCTTGTGTCATAATAGGCCTATAGAGGCCCAATATATCATTTATCCAAATGTCACTTGATAGGGGTTTGTTTATGCTGCCTGCGGATGCTGCAGATGTGGCTAATGTTGGACGACAAACAATACACAAACAATTGTGGCAAACAGTTGCACAATTATGCCTGAGCTGTACACATACACCCCTTCAAAAGGGGAAAAAGTGCCTGGAGTGCACAAAAGGCACATGGCATTGGAGAAAATTCAAATAATGGGTCATCTGTTTCAAAGGTTGGGATTCTCACAGTGAAGTTGATCTAATAAGACGTCAATCTACATTTGTAACCATTAACAAGTATCCTTGAAAACTAGAAGAAGAGAGGCAATAGAATACTAATCCGTGATGCTATCAAGGCTCTCTGAATCTGCACTGACCAACTAAACTAAAGAATATGGAGCTCATTTAGGAATGCCAAAGATATTCTATGAGTTCATAAAATCAGTGTCCAATTCATTGTCAATGAAAGCAGCTCAGATTGTGATCAGCTGGTTTCTACCTGGCTCCTTGTTCACGGTCACGACTGTCTAGAATAGATCACTGGATTAACGCGACTTCTATTTTAAGGATTTCCCCCCATTAACACCTGTGTGTGTTGTTCTTGTTCTGCAGCCAGGGGGGGGAGTCACATTACATTCCCCCTACTGACAGAGGAGGTGGGTCGGAACTGAAATGCCCTGTTTCAGATTCGGGTTGGTATTTCACCAAGCACACAAGCCAAGTGAGAATAAGGGAGAGCAGGGCCAGACCGCTGGCCACAGACAAGCAGATAGGACCGAGCGACAACGCGGTGTCATTGAAGTTATGTACAAAGATGAGGCCCATCAATAACAGCACGACCATTGAGAGGGAAGAGAAGATGGCGCACACACAAGCTGCGGTCACAGCGACTTGTTTGCACGGGTGTCCGCTCTCGTTGCTGTCCTGGGAGGCAGCAGGAGATGCGGCTGCACCTGCCTCTGCCTGGCCGTCTGCAGTGCCTCCATTCACCGGCTCGTCTAGGTGGCGTGCATGCGGGAGCGCGCCAGTCACCGCGGTGTTGTCGGGGAGGCTGTGAACTCGATATTCCGGTACCGGGGTGCGATGGCGGCACAGAGGGCAGCCGATTCTCCATCCTCGCCCCTCCCGCAAGTGGAGGCTGTCGAGACACTCCTGGCAGAATGTGTGCAAGCAGCCCAGGAGCTTGGGAGTGTGGCGCTCCAGGTCGAAGTAGTTGTAGCATATTTTGCACTCGTATTCCTCTTCGGGAGGAGTCGAAACGGTAGTTTCAAGCGGAGCATTTCCACAGTCGCTTGTGCTGGTCGCCTCGTCCTCCGCCATGTTCTACCGCTGTAGGCTATCCAGCTCCAGTTTCTGACTGTGTCATTCTGATGGGACGATGGTCAAATTCCGGGAGTAGGCTAGTGTAGGCAACTGGAGACTGAAGAGGCTAAATAATTGCCTGTACCGCCTGCAAAGAAAAGAGTCTTTCGTACGCTCAGTTTTTCAGCACCACTGGCAGTGGACAGCGCCCAACACAAGAGTCCGATCAGCAACATGACACCTTCAGCTCTCTTCCTCCAACTCAGTGGCGTTTTTAAGGCTCTCATTGATAATTTTGGGACTGGTGCACTCAAAATGATCATGGAGGTGGACCCTTTGGTGGACAGGCTGTGTGTGGATGCTACGAGCTAGGCCTATTTGCAAATACCTCACTATCTTTATCTTTATCTTTATCTTTATTGTTTATTTGAGCAGGGACAGGATACACAATAAACATATTGCACCAGAGATAGCTAAGAACTCATTTGCATCTGTAGTCCCTGGGCGCACAGAGTCCTGTGCGCACATAGGCTACATATCAAATACAGAAATAAAATAAAATCCTCGTGTCTAAACAATCAATATAGCCTACATGGTACAAATGTATTTGTATATCTTCTGTTATTTCTAGGCGTCATATTTGTGCATAACTATATGACCATAACTAATAATAATAATAATAATAATAATAATAATAACGTTTTTTCTTTTTTTCTTTAGCTAGTTCATGAATCATAAAACACGGGACGTGATGTTATACTGTCCGTTGTGCCAATAGATGGTACACTTAATGGGTAGTTCCTTAATGACCCTTAATGGTAGTTCCTTAAAGATCCTTAATGGTAGTTACTTAAGAACGGACCATTAGTTACCATGTTAATGAACGAGTAAGTAATGATTACTTCCTTAATTTTTTTCCGCTAGTTCATGAGTAGTTAATGGGTAGTTACTTAAGAACAGACTATTAGTTACCATAGTTGTTACTAGGGAATTAATCATTAGTTAATGATTACTTCAGCATTAGTTACCATATTTGTGCACCCTCAAGTAAAGCAGGCTATCATACTTAGTTGTATAGGGAGTTCATCATTACTTCATGATTACTTTACCATTAGTTACCATGTTTGTGCCCTCTCAAGTAAAGCAGGCCATCATACTTATTTGTTACTAGGGAATTCATCATTAGTTCATGATTAGTTACCATGTTTGTGCCCCCTCAAGTAAAGCAGGGCTTCATGCTTAGGGAATGCATCATTACTTCATGATTATCTTACCATTAGTTACCATCACCCTACCTATAACAAATAAATACAAGAGTTGTTCCAGGTGAGGTTTGAACCCTTGGCCCCAAGAACGCAAGATTATTAGTCACCAAATGAGCTATCTATTTGTTATAGGGTAGGGTGGTGGTAACTAATGGTAAGATAATAATCATGAAGTAATGATGCATTTCCTAGTAACAACTAAGTATGTAGCCCTGCTTTACTTGAGGGGGCACAAATATGGTAAGTAATGATGAAGTAATCATGAACTAATGATTAATTCCCTAGTAACAACTATGGTAACTAATATTCTGTTCTTAAGTAACTACCCCATTAACTACTCATGAACTAGCAGAAAAAAATTAAGGAAGTAATCATTACTTACTGGTTCATTAACATGGTAACTAATGGTCAGTTCTTAAGTAACTACCATTAATGATCTTTAAGGAACTACCATTAAGGGTCATTAAGGAACTACCCATTAACTACTCATGAACTAGCGAAATAAAAAATAAAAAATAAATATTTTTAAGGAAGTAATCATTACTTACAATCATTACGTTAACATGGTAACTAATGGTCAGTTACTAAGTAACTACCATTAAGGAACTACCTATTAACTATTCAGGAACTAATCATTAACTATTCATGAACTAATGGTTAGTTCCTGACTAGTTCCTCAATAACTACCCATTTTTTGTGTTACAGTATTGTAAAGTGTTACCGTTTAGTTTTGGCTTTCGTAGCGAGAGGGAGAGAGAGAAAGAGAGAAAGAGAGAGAGGGAGACCTTGTTCATAAATTTAGTTAGGTACGCTACCAATCTAGAATGAGCTGTTTTAGACCAACATCGCTGTTGATTTTGAGAATCCCAGCCAGGTCTTTGAAAGTGATTACCCTGCACATATGCATATTATTTGAAAATGTCCGGCCTTTAAAACGTACATTACCAGAAGGTACACCAATATGGCTTTAAGGTAGGTAGGCAATTCACCAAGCAAGATAGACAAATATCCCAAGAGCAGTGTGCGTTTCTCAATAAAGTGCTGTAAAGTTGTCTCTATACCGAGCCTACATGTGCCCTCTTGTGGCTGAATGTATGCATGCATGATGTATGTGACCTATGTGTCTGTATATGGGGCTATTAAATGGTACAATCAACATGAGAAAGAAATTCATTCTCACTTATCTTTTATTAAAACACCTTCTTATGTAGGGAGCATCATGTTCGGTGCAATAAATTAATGCAGTTTGGTAAAACGTTTTAATATTTCTGAATTAAAATAACATCTGCAAAAAAACGGACTAAATGGAAACTATACTAATATTCAAGAAAGGTATTAAAATACCTACTGAGAGGTCAATAATGGTTTGTGACACAAACCATTGTTGACCTCTCAGTAGGTATTTGAAACAAACACACACACACACACACACACACACACACACACACACACACACACACACACACACACACACACACACACACACACACACACACACACACACACACACACACACACACACACACACACACACACACACACACACACACACACACACATCTTAGGAAATGTTCTACCTGATAGAATTAGTGTATTGTAGGAGAGATAAGAATCTCACTGTAGGGCAGCATTACAAGTTCATCATGGGGGCTATAGACTGTTAGTTGACCGTTTCCAATGCTCATTTGCTGACCTGTTACAGTAACCTCTGCATGCCCAGAGGCTGTATGGTTAACAAATGCCCCGCTTCTCAGTCTCTTTTCTGCAGCTCACCTGGGTGCACCTTATGGGCCTTTGTGATGATAAACTCCACTCAGTTTGAGTTCCCAATGTAACTGCTAACATCAAACACATCAGAACACAGTCTTTTCGAGGTACCTTGTAAGCAGCAACAGCCCAAGGCTACTAATTAGAAAGCAGATTTCCTTTTTCTGAAGATGCAATGTTTCTGAGATGCTTATTGCCCCCAGGTATTCTTCTAATGTATTTCTCCTTTCTCAAACAATGTGCACTCAGTAGTCTTTGTTATGCTAAATTATCTTCTGAATTGTTGTCACTGAACTACTTCAGGTTAATGGATACAAAACATCAACAGTAGCACCAGTAAAACAAACAAACAGTAAAACAATAACACCACAGCTCATACAAGTCACTTCACAATCCACTATATGCAATGTTAACCTACAAAGAGGGCTACATTTGGACTGATCGCATAAAAAGAAGCAACAACATATTCTGTATATTCTTTGGGGTGGGGGTTGGCACATTGGGAAAATAAATGAAAATCTTGAATAATGTGAAGACTTGTCTTTATCTCAATGGATTGCTCAGTAAATTGGTTAAGACTGCAGATTGGCCTCAACTTTATAGGAACTGTATCTGTGGAACATGTGCCAGAGAAATGCTGTTGCCAAAGATCTGTTTACAATATATGGTAAAGGGAGATTTGGCAGTAGTAATCATACACTGTCAAGGCGTCAAACAGACTTAGACCTATACAAGGGAGACTGCATTATATCAGAGTTGCAGCAACTGATGTTATGGCACATTGTTTTAAATCCCCTTGTAGCAGCGGGAACTGCTCTCTAAAGACAAATAAAGTGGTTTTGCATTTAGGAGAAATGCTGTTTTACAGCCAATTGTTATTTCAACATAAAGCTGTTTAAATTATGTAAATTAGAATCATGAAAGTATATCATTTTATTTGTCACCGTATCTGAGCAGGTCTCTATGGAGCTCTATCCTCTTCTTCATGAACATTTGTTTCACCATAGTCTGAAGGTCTGGGTCTCTATATCGCCAATGCCACAAAACTGCCTGGGTTATTGCTATTAGAATAACCTTTTTCTTTGGGGGAGGGGTGTGTGTGTGTGTGTGTGTGTGTGTGTGTGTGTGTGTGTGTGTGTGTGTGTGTGTGTGTGTGTGTGTGTGTGTGTGTGTGTGTGTGTGTTGTTGTTTAATGTGTAAGGTTTCAGAAATACAGCATCAAAAGCCCTTGGGTTATTCTAATATAATAAATGCATAAATGCATCTTTTCTAAGTCATTTTTGTCTTTATTTTCGATGCATCTTGTGCAGCAGCATGAGCACATTTCTGACTTGGCTTCCCCCTCTAATTGATTTGACATGGTAGATCCAATGTCCTTTTCATGATAGTCAAACTTAGTATGATAACTTTGTTGCTCTCCCATTCCTTCTTTTATGGACATATAAAGTTTCCACAAGTTCTCTGTGTGCACTGGATCTATTTTTCTACCAGGAAAATATCTCACCTCAATCTTATAGAAGGAAAGAAATGATCAGGCTGCATGCTGTGGGTCACTGCAATGAAAGATACAGAAAACAGGAAGAAAAAAATACTTTTCGGCTGTTTTTGAAAAATTGCCTTGCAATATTATAACAAAACACAAAACCAACAACAAGATTGTTGATGATATGGAGCAGGTGATGTATACTTTCTTTTTACCAGTGAGTAAACAAAAAAGTGTGCAACATCAAAGATAGATCATAATGTATATTTCACTATCTCTTTCACTGAGCAATAACTCAAGTTCCATGTGGTCTTGGGTACACAATGTTGTGATGATATAGTCGTTTTTGGAAAATGATGGGTTCACAATAATTATTTAGCAACCAAGAGTGTAAATGTTGACAAACCTGATCAATAATCACGAAATAATGGACAATCGTCGTCGTCGTGATGATATCAGTTCACATATCCACGGTGGAGTCTGTCTGAGGAGATTGGCTATACAGAAACAAAAATATATCCTTATTTCTGGGAAATAAACTGCTATTAAACATGGCTAATTATCATAACTCTATAGGCTCGGCTGCAGAAAAGTCAAGTGATCCCTCATGTGGTTCTGTGCGCCAATAATCGCCCATTTGCACGGATGTGTTACACTAGCGTGTGGCTGAACCGCGGGTCCTAGTAGCGCCTATTGTTGAATTAGTGCAACTATTAGATGACTGTGGAGCTTTTGCGTGGGGTGTGGTGGAACCCGTGAAAAAACACTGCTCTTTCCACGCTGAGGATCTCCCGCATCCACACCATATTATTTCCATCCTGCCCTCATTGTCTGAGCGTTCCGGAGAGAAAACCTTCACAAAAAGCTCTGCACATAATTTCTCTATGATGCACCATTTAATTGTTTGTCTTTATATTTAAAGGTGATGTCAATCTACTTATAATTGATAACCAAATAAAACATAATTTCCAGGTTAGCATTATTAATGATAAATAGGATGAGCACGAACAATGCAACCTTATAATTAAATCAACAAGCCACTGCTCTATGAATAAGAGGATATTCATATGATAAAAAGTCTAATTGAAATTAATCCTCAAAAATAAGTATTAACATGAACCTATATGCCATTCGAACACTTCAAAGTGCTTTAGGCAATGTTAATGAACACAGCATGGAGGCATGGATTGCCCCAGTGGAAATTGAACCCCACAGTGTGAGACACTGCACTAGCCTACTGCTATCAACGGGGTACTAGTGCTATATTATGTTGTTATCAATATAATCAATATAATAACTTTAGGACTAGGCCTACTACTACTACTCCTCATATACTTCTACTACTACTACTACTACTACTAGACCTAATAATAATAATAATAATAATAATAATAATAATAATAATAATAATAATAATAATAATAATAATAATAATAATAATAATAATCGGAATAGCCATAACAATCATAGTATCTGACATTATTATTATAATTTCACAAAATCAAAAATTGTAAGAGTGGTTAGTATAACCCATCAAATATTTGTCTCACCTGTTGCTCTCTCTCACCCCCCCCCCCCCCCCCCTCTCTCCCATCTCTCTCAAAAGCAGTAGCAGTATGTTTCTATAGTCGTAATTATGCAAACCTACTTCGCAGGTCCATGGACAGGCAGGTTAGGCTACTACAGCAATGACACTTAAAACTGAAGTTATTGATTACTCTCCCATGTGCTGCTGCCTCTTGGCGCCCTGCATAGAGTTTTAATCCGGTTAGAGAGCACCTGGGACGCAACGCGCAATAAAAAGATCTTAAAGAGAGCTCAGTGGATTGCTTTTTTTTAATAGATTATAGATGCAACCTAATTCACAATAATAGCCTAACCAATCATATAATATAATATAATATAATATAATATAATATAATATAATATAATATAATATAATATAATATAATATAATATAATATAATATAATATAATATAATAGGCTATTGCCTAATAGTCTATACGGATTTTGGACTGTTATTATTATTATTATTATTGATGTTATTATTATTATTATTATTATTATTATTATTATTATTATTATTATTATTATTATTATTATTATTATTATTATTATTATTATTATTATCTTCAGTGTTTGCTCATCTTTGTCTTGTTCTCGGTTGCAGCGATGACCAATTTCCCACGGGCATCATTAAAATAATAATTTAAACGATCCTGTCTAAATAAATATGCCTATAGCTATGACTATAATCTCACATCCAATGTAACCTATGTAGGGCTGCTTTTAGGGACATTTGGATTTGTTTGGAGGCAGAATGAATGATCAGTAGCCTATACAAATTTCATAAAATGCTTATAGGCTGTTAATGAGAGTTTCACCTGCATTTATTTATTTATTAGCTTTATTCAAATACCGTTCAGTTGTGCACTGAAAAGTTGAGTGCTCGGCGCAAGCTTGTTGTGACACAACAAGTTGAACTCGTGAGGTCAACCCAGACCAAAGGGAGCTCCCACTGTCCAATCACAAAGCTCCTCCGCTGCCTGGACGTCCGGGTCCTTGACCAATCAGCGGGCAAAGCGCGGAGTCAGAGGGGACAACGACCACAGATAAAATGTTTGACTTCCATCCATCCTCCCAAACCTCCCAGGACTGTTAGCAACAACCTTGAGAGCGGGCAGTCATTTTAACTTTGCTTCACCCAGCACTTTTGACTAAAACTACCACTTTAGCACAGTTATCAGCACTGGATAGCATACTGGTCTGCAGCATTTCCGTGGGATTCCATTTTTTTCTTGGCGAGGCAACCTGTTACTCGAGGAACTGGAGGCTGCCTCGTACACGCCTGTAGACGAGGCAAAACACTGCAAACTAAAGTGTGTATGTGTCTGGGGGATTAAACGCGCAACGCAAAGGCAGTTTGGTGCAGTGAGTCGCTGCCTGGCGGAGGGTCAGGAGTCATGACAGCGCTAGCAGGAGGCTTACCGAGAATGATGCGGCCAACTCCACACCAGAACTACCCGCGAGGAGGATACTCTCTGGAAGGTAGGACCAGCTGCTACTGTTGTTCTTAACCTGCAGAAAAGCTTGACAAACTGAAAATATCTTCCTCGACAAGATATCGAGTCTATAAACATTTTATTTCTCTTCAAACAAGTGCATGAAAAAAATCACGTTTCCCATGCATATCCTAAGGCTATTTTGTTTCAGGATTTGTCTTGAGTTTTATTTTGTTTAGCATAGCCTACTGAATGGCTCATTCAGGTCTCATTCTGCTCTGTTTCAAAATGGGCCATTTTTTACATTAAATTCAGAAACATGAAACCGCGTCGAAAACAATTGACACTGCCAGAAGTGTTCCTCTTGTTTCATCAAAATTAAGATTTTGAAACTGAGTAAAATATCTAATTTTTCTTTTTTTGCAGTAACGGGCACGGCACAACTTTGACTTTATAAAAGTTCCAAATTCAACTTCTCGTGCATGAAATCCAGCATAGCACAGTTGTTGGCCTTATCCTCTAATAACAACCAAATTGATAATTCGCTTCTACAATAGGTTATAAAAAGAGAGAGAACATACAGTGGAGGCTATAGGAGGCCTTGACTTTTATGATGGGTCGAGTTGTTTTGTATTGTGGTTACTGAGCGGTCTGCACTGCCCCATGTCCAGTGTCCACTCCGCTAGGCCAGGGTCGGGTCAACCAGCTCGGCGGGGTCTTCATAAACGGCAGGCCTTTGCCCAACCACATCCGGCACAAGATCGTGGAGATGGCACATCACGGCATCCGGCCCTGCGTCATCTCCCGCCAGCTGCGCGTGTCCCACGGCTGCGTCTCCAAGATCCTCTGCCGGTACCAGGAGACAGGCTCCATCAGGCCGGGGGCCATCGGAGGCAGCAAGCCAAAGGTGAGAGATCCATAACAGTGATGTGGCCTATTGGATGAATAAAATAAGCTCCAGACGGTGATCATCACGAGGAAAACGAGCACCAGGCTCAATAAAACGCTGTATTTTTTGTTGTAAAGCACAAGGACACATTAATGCTTTACCCCTCTTAATATGGCATATTACGCTTACGGTTATGAATGTGGATATTAGGCTATATATGTGCCTACAACGGTAAGTAAACAAATCAAATCAATCTTCAGGTGGGAAAAGGAAATTAAAATGGATTTACCCTCATGCTACTGCTGGCAGCATCATCATCTTTATGCCCTAATCAGTTGTTAATAAGAACAATGTTTTGATTTGATTCAAAGTCGGTCGAATTCATCAGGACTTTTGTGAAAGGGCCATATGACACAACTTGGGGATTGTTTGACTTTATGGTTTACTTGTTATATGCTATATACCGAAATATCATGATATAACTTTGCATTTTGCATGTTAACTTCTAAACACATTTTACAACTGCCTGCATCAACACAGCAAAACAAGAAAATCTTATACTGCATATTTCACATAGTTTACTTTGAATATATAAATTGATACAGCTCTTCTCACTGCCTTTAAAGCAAACGACTTCTCCAGACGTGGACAAGAAAATCGAGGAGTACAAGAGAGAAAACCCGGGAATGTTCAGCTGGGAAATCAGGGACAAATTACTGAAAGATGGGATCTGCGACAGGAACAACGTTCCCTCAGGTAAACCTGCACATGCAATGCGATTAGATCATAAAAAAACGAGAATAATTGGTTCATATTTATAAAAAATGTTATATGATATAGGCTATTTATTAAACAAAATAAATGCGAGGAATTAAGCACAATTATTGCCTCTTGTCCGAAATTAGCTGTTGGCCTATGGCTTGTATCATTTCTTTTGTAAAATATTTTGTGACCCTTTCTCCTGTTTCAAAGTGAGCGCCATCAGTCGCATCATGCGATGTAAATTCGGAGGAGTGGGTGAGGAAGAGGAGGATGATGATGAGGTGGAGAAGAGGGAGATGGAGGAGAACGAGCGACGAGCCAAGCACAGCATCGACGGCATCCTTGGAGACAGATGTAAGTTTCATTATTTTACAGTCATGCTGATTTTAACTGCTCACCATGCTCTGTGCAGTGCTGCTATAATGTTGCGAATTACAATTTACAATTAAATGGGCGAGAATTCAGTGATCTGATTGGTTGGAGTTCGATACAGGCAGTGCCACATTTGTTTTTGTTCTGTCTTTTGCTGGCAATTTCAGGTGTAACAAGTGGTATGTTGCTTGTATTAAATATACATGTATCTTTATCGATTTTTTTTTTTACCTTTTAACAGATGAAATTGAACAACAACAACAATAATAATAATAATAATAATAATAATAATAATAATAATAATAATAATAATAATGATGATAATAATAATAATAATAATGATATTCATGAGGTTTCCATATGCGCTATTATAAACTTGAATCCTAAAACTATGATTAGGCCTATTAAAATTCGGAATGGGGGAATTTGCTTTTGTGTTATAACCGCAGTTATAAAAAAAAAAAATTTTTGGAAACGTTGTTTTTTCAGTAGCCTAGTTTTAGGTTTTTATGCATGCATTAGCCTTTATGCCACTGAGATTAAATAAATACAAAGGACAAAATGTTATTATGAAGGTAATCAAACATTTGCCCAGCTCACATAGCCTAAGAAACAGTTTTTTTGCGCACAATCGGACACTTGAGGATGAACTTGAGGAGACAAAGCAGCGAGAGTCCATTGAGACTCGCACCTCGGTTTGACGCGCACAAAAGCCAACCTCTAGTGAGCGGCTCAGCGGTGTACAAAAAGACGCCAAGGCTTTTCAAAATGTGGAAAGAAAGGGAGAAAAAACTGCGCTGACAAAAGGCCGCGAGAAGACATTATGAACCCGCAATGAGCGATGAATTATTCAGGAACACCAATGGGCTCAGTCGGACCTGTTTTATAGACTGCTCACTTAGAGGGAAAAAAGACCATTTTCACCTACAAAGTGTTAATTTGTGGCTTTTTCTGCTTAGGGCTAGATTTTGCCTTTCAGGACAAACAAAACAGAGCCTAGGCTAAACACCGTAGACAAACACCTGTTGATTTACGACCTGTTGCGTCTGAGGAATGTATAGGACAGCTTCTGGAGTTGGAAACATAATGCAGCATATTAGAAATTAAAATACCCATATAAATAGGTCTACAAGTGTTTTTGGTGTGATTTGATGGCAAGTCAAATCGAAATAAAGCGCTGGCTCATATTTTGATCACTGTGATTTTCGATAGTTGATTGTTCAGTTTAATAGTAGTTAATAGGGAGATTATAGCCCCATATAATACACAGTAAAGTTAGTTAATGCAGTTAGCAGCTGGAAGGAGGCTCCTACGCTAATGATTTTAACCTGTTAAAATGTGTAAATTCTCTTCAGGCCCTGTAATTAAATTGATCACTCCCCGTTATTTTTGCGCACCAGGCTTTTGTTAACAGTCTTTGCGCAATGGGCATGACGCTCAGCCATGTGAGCGCAGGGGAACCTCTCCACTAGATTAAATCCAAACCTTTTATTTCTTTCCACTTTCATCTCAGACAAAGTCCGCCCCTTTCCTTTCCGCCTAGGGCGCACACATTCATGCAATATCTATAGGCACTTCCCTCTCCCTCTTCCAGGCCAGACACATCTCCAATACAGATCAGCCATTGACTTCTCTAAACTGCTATCCGCACTTTTTCCACTTAAGGGTCAGAACACATGGTTTCTGTTGGAAATAACTAACCAGAGTAAAATAAGTTAAGATGCATATTTTAAATTGCCCTCTTAATAATTCTTAGCACTTAGCACTTAGACTGCATGCCAGCACCTTTGCTTATTGTCCTCTGTGTACACTTTTTTTTTTTATATTTATTTATTTATTTATTTATTTATTTATTTATTTATTTATTTATTTATTTATTTATTTATTTATTTATTTATTTATTTATTTATTTATTTATTTATTTATTATGTGCTTTGTCTTTTAATATATAAAACAAATAACAGGCTACTAACCAGTTCTAATCCAAATAGCCTATAGGGTGATATCATACATGCAAACAGCACAGAGACACTTTCCCCATACAGGATGGCACTATTTCATTCTTGTGTCTCTTTGTGGAAGTAGTTGTTGTTTTTTTCTTTTATAGCTCTTCATTAGAATGTGAAAAGAGTGGTTTGCCCACTGAGAGAGTGTCTTCTGGCCAAATATTGATTAAGTAGGTGTTTGCAGAGGCTATTGTTGTGGAGGAGAGAGGCCTGTTGCTCTCTGCCCCTTTCTCCTCTACCACTATTGTTGGCTTTCCTTAAGTGCTAAGATCAAAGCTGACTCATTTAGATTTATTTGTCTGGGAAAAGGACGTTGTGTAAGGTTTGTGGGATAAAGTATACTGGCAGCCCCAGGTCTGCATGGCATTAGCAAGTGCCTGGAACATGGTGGGAAAAGGATGCCCTCGAGCTGATTGTAATGTGTGCCGGAATGAATCGGATGCTAAATGGTTTACTTCCCCTTTAAGCTCAACTGTTGCGTATTTTTGCGTTAAGGAGATTTGTTCCCAAATGCATGAGAATATTTAAATAATATCATATTGCCTGAAATTGCATGACTTGGGTATTTCAATCAGTGGTATAGCAGCAGTTATTGGGGCGAGTTTGAAGGAAATAAGTGTGCCTTTTTCAAAGATACATTTCTCCTTAAAAGCAGCAGTGCAAGTATATGTTCAGTGAAGTCAATCTATAATGTGGGAAAAAATAGTAATTGGCAAACGGAATAATCCTAAAATATCACTTTTTTTTTTGCCTATACAATTTCACCATAGCACAATGTAACAAGGACTTGAGGACTTATGGGAGTGCTTATTGTTATTTCATAAAGAATTCACTTCATTAATTGATAGCATCCCTTCAGTTTATTACTATCACATATATACACTGTTAGCACTTTAACCCCATTGAACTAATTAAAGTAACCAAAGTGGTGAAAGAGTAGCCCCACTCTTCCAGGATCTATTTACGGCAGTGGGGCTGAAAAGGGAGTGAGAAGAAGAAGAAAAAAAGAAAGCTCAGAAATACAAACAGTCAAAGGGATAACTTCTCTTTAAAGGGAGTCCTGTGGTGCCAAACTGAATGAGCCCGCTTCTTTCAAATCTGCCATGGTGAACGCAGTCAACATGTAATAATTGGTTTCATTGAGGTGCATTCCAACAATCTGCTGCCATTCTCCTGCCTCCATTGTCCGGAGGCAGGCAAATAGCCAGGGGGACAGGAGGAATCAAGTGCTGACAAAACATGAAAGATTTAGCTGCTTTTGTCAAAGAAACTGAGTAGGACTTTGTTTGTGTAAATAAAGTGGGTTACTGGCTCCCTGTGACTTTGGCATGGATTTGGAGAGAGGGAAAAATAGAGAGAGAGAGAGAGAGAGAGAGAGAGAGACTAAGGAGTGCAGAATGAGCGTATTTGTGTATGAGAGTCCGAGTAGATGTTTTATTTTAAAGAATATACCAAGTCGGCAGAAACTTAGGTTCAAGTAAAGCCTGAGGGGCAAAACGATGACGACAATGAACCTCCACGTGTAGCCCCACATCGAAGCCATCTAATCCAATTATAACATTTCATAACTTCTATTCTCAGGAGACATCTAGGCATATAAACAGATACATTTCTCTCACACGCAGGGAGCAATAGCCTCTGAGTAACAGAGCAATATCCTACTCAGACGAGGGATCTTTCTAAGTTGTGTATTTTGTCATCGGCCCGTGCATTTTGCACGGTGCCTTTGTGAAGGAGGCAGACACTGGCAGCTAGTGGAGACTGTTTCTAGTCACAACAGACAGGAGGCCTCAATGCAACCAGTGGAATGTCTGCTTCAGCCATTTCCATTTTCCTCTCAGGGCCGGGGAATGGAGAAACCTACGTGGGCCTTGCTTTGTGTTTCTTCACTGTTTCCCTGGGTTGTTGGTGCTGGTAAGGCTAGGTCAGGCCAGTGGACTGTCTAACCCTAAACAAACAAACAAAACCCACAATGGAGGTTGATAGTGAATTCTTCCAAATTAATTTAATGGACAAGAATTTATATCTATACAAAAATGATGATGATGATGATAAGAGATTTCACAACGCGTTCTCTTCCCTTCTTCTCGCATATAAATACCCGACACATTTACTCTCTGTGTTGGCATCATTCTCAAGGCTCTGTCTCTCCCCGGAAAAAAAGAGCGAAAAAACCCACACTGGCTGATCTGCAGCTGAATGCCGGCTCTATGCTTCATTAAAGCCTCTTTCTCCGCTGGCACCCGCATTGTGATCCTCCAATATTAATTCAAAGGACAATTAATGAATGCAGGCCAACTTTGAAGTAAGGGGCTGGGGTCTTGCCCCCAGCCGGCCCCTCAACGCTGATGTACTCTCCGCATTCTCCCCACTAACCCCAGAGACACTGGCAAGTGACTGAAAGAGAAGCAGTGAGCAATGGAAGGTCAAGGAGAGGAGCCCCAGCAGAAAAAGAGCTCTCTATTTCCTTGGAAGTATTAGCCAAGCAAAACTCTGTGATGGGGAGGATAAAGGAGTGCGCAGAGAAAAGGGTCGGGGGGTGCGTGGGGGCGAGGGGACTCTGGCAAAAAGGGAACACAATAGGATAGTTAATTGAGTAAAGCCAGACAGCGTTGTCAATCACTTAACTTTGTGTAGCCTCACTTTTTGTGGAGCTGTTTCGTTCAGCACATTGCACATTATGGACACGCCAGCGCAACTTTGCTGCCGTTTTGATTAATGTCCTTTTTTACCCTCTTTGAACAAAGAAAACCAATAGAAGAGAATAGCACTTTATAGGGTTATACGATTCTTAAAAATAACACAATTAAAACGAAAAACATCCAAGTCGGAGTATCTGTTTCTTGCAATAATCTAAACACGGGCCTTAAATATTGAAGAAATGCACGTGAAGCCCATAAAACAAAAAAAACAAGATGCCAACAACGAGGGCGAAATAAAAGGGCACAATGGAAAGGAGGCTGTAGTGTTCTGGGGCGAGAAAGAAGAGCGAGTATGGAATGTGAGGATGGCTTCTCTCTGTGTGTGCAGTTTGTGTGAAGTTTTGTTGCGGGGTCAGTGCTGAGGCCCTCTGCACCGCAGCGCTGCGCAGGGCAGCGGCTGTGGAAAGGTCAGAGGCTAACCTAGGGTCACTTGACTGTTAAAACTATCAGCCTCCAGGAAGACGAGGTTACCATAATGTTTGGCTGAAGATGACAGCTAATGGACTGCCTAATATCAGAGTACTTCATACCAGTGAATAGATGTCGACTAGATAGCACCTTTGTCACTGTAACTCAGCAGATCCTGCACTGAGCTAGACTGAGGTGAATCGGGCTTGGACCTGTGTGGAATGAGTTGGATCTGTGCTGGCTCGGCTCGGCTCGCTCGCTGCCGGACTGGAACGTGCGGCAGACTGGCGCGTTGCTGCGGCCCTGCATGTGGGCTGTGCAGCTGCTTTGTCGCCGCTCTGGGGGTGGAAATGCCACCGTGAAAAACTGTCACCTCACTGCGCCGCACTGGAACTAAATAATAACCACCTCACACTGGGCACACAGAATGGCCAAGCAGGGCCATTTGTGGCCTTTTTTTTGTCACGTCACCTATATTAGACAGAGATACATCTTTCAACGTCATATCTCCAGCTCCTTCTTTGTGCGCGCAGGGGCCGACCTCCTGCGCTCACTCTTTCACATTTTTTTCTGTCCATCACATCATCATCATTCTCTCTCTCCCTCTCTCTCTCTTTCTCTCTCTCTTTCTGCCCCCCCCCCCCCCTTCCTTCCCAGGCAGCTGCGGGTTCCTGGGGGCTCCTTAGCAAGTCAAGTGAGCAGCCCACTCACTCCCATTTTTCCCCTAACTGTTAACCCCAGCTGAGCCCATAAGCTGTCAGTTAACTATTCAGTTCCTCCGGTGCATCTGCTAGCTCTGGCTCCCTCTGTATGTGCTGCGCTGTTTTATTCAGTGGCCCACTCGCACTGTGCTGTGCGGCCTGAAAGGGCCAGATCTACTTCCCTGGGCAAATAACTAGTTCATTTGTCTCTTCTGCCCTTTGTTTTGCGTGGTGAACACATGTCACCAGCTCAATTACCTTCTCTATTAACAGCCCCTGGAGGACGGGCTAGCCAGCCCCTACCAAGACAAGGTCATAAACTGCCCCATATGCTCCCCTTCTCTTTCACTCTCTCTGGCTCTTCCCTGTGCTCTCTCCCTCTCTCTCTCTCTCTCTCTCTCTCTCTCTCTCTCTCTCTCTCTCTCTCTCTCTTATCTTGCCTCTCTTCTCTTTCACTTTTTGGTGCATCTCTTTGATCAGCCTCTCTCACACTTTCCGATTCTGTCTCATCATCTCCTTCTTTCCTTTTTCATTCAGTTTTAGCCATAACAAAATATATAAATATGTGCACATGCTTTGTGTGTGTGTGTGTGTGTGTGTGTGTGTGTGTGTGTGTGTGTGTGTGGTGTGTGTGTGCGTGCGTGCGTGCGCGCGCGCGCGTGTGTGTGTGTGTGTGTGTGTGTGTGTGTGTGAGCGTGCGTGCGTGCGTGCGCGCATGTGTGTGTGTGTGTGTGTGTGTGTGTGTGTGTGAGTTTATACGCACATGCGCGGGATGTATGGGCCTGTGTGTGTCTCTTCATATTAACATCTCTTGGATGGGCGGGAGGAGGGGTGGGGGGTGGGGGGGGTGAGTCCTTGGCAAGGCGGGTTTAGGCCAATGGAGTCCACCCAGTAAACAAGAGCAGTCTTTATTCCCGTGGTTGGAATCCTCGCTGGTTTTCTTGGCGTGTTCGAGGCAGCACTGCTGCAGGTGAAGCTAATGGAACTGGACATTCCTAAAGTTCACATCTGTGACCTTCTGGAGTTTATCTTCCCTGCTTGTCAGGCTCCTCTCTTGATCGATAAATGGTTCTGTTTACCGTAGGGGGGTGAACCTGCAGCACTGTCCGTTTCTTGCCGAAGTTTGTGTGGAAGCGTGTGTGTCTGTGTGTGGAAGTCTGTGTGTGGAAGTCTGTGTGTGTGTCTGTGTGTGTAAGTGTGTATGGAAGTGTGTATCTGTGTATAATGTGTGGTTACGTTTATTTAAGGGTCTCTGACTGATCAGTGAAAGGAACCTGTTGAAACAACTTGTTGAATACTCCAGTATCTACGAAACTACGCCAAATAAATATACTCCACACTAAACTGTTTAACACATAAACACTCTACTATCGTCTCCACTATCTGAACTTGCTTGTTATTGGTTTATTAACCTACATTTGACTTTGTTTTGAAATGTCTCTTCTATGGATAATTCTGCCACAACCCCAATTTCCGCTGGAGGGATAATAATCTATCTTTCTATTAAGATTCTTGTCAGAGCCACAGCCAAACTGTGCGCGGCTATGGAGTATTTTCAGCTCCCCAGCGCTTTAGCTGTAGCGTAAAATTTGATTTGGGTGTTTAAGTAAGGAGGTCGAGGCCTCCCTTTGTGTGTTTAGTATCCTCTTCTGCCGTTTGTCGAGGGGGAATGTGTGGGAACAACCCGCTCGGAGAGTCCGCTCTTGCATCGGCTCTCATCAGCCTCAGTCTGAAAACGTGACGGGCAAAGATGCGGGTGTTGGCGAGGGGTCAAGTGACGTGAAGGGACTGGACGTGATGGAAGGGACAGGTCCACTTTTGAAGAATGGCCAGCGTAGCAGAGCACCCCCCCCCCCATTCGCCCCGCACCCCTTCCCCCATGCAGCATCATCTTCAGGTGCCTTCAGCCTCCCACTCTCTCCTCTCCATGTCAAGCGCTTCAACTCCCCCATCCCCCACCCTCTGTGCCCCCCCCCCCCCCCCCATCCCCCATCCCCCAACCTCTGTGGCCCTCGGGCTGTGGAGGGAGGGGATAAAGAGCTGCTCCCCTGCTGTGCCCCTCTGCAGCCCCCAGCGGCCCTTCTCTGCACCCCTTTGTCCCCCCCCCCACCCCACCACCACCCCTCCCCTCCCACTCTTCATTCCCCCACGCAGCCCCTGGCCCTACAGCCCCCATCTCACCCTGCAAGCCCCCCCCTCACTCCCCTGCTGGGCAGGTGACAGGCCCCTGAATGTGGGCCCGGGCGTCCCTGATGGCTCCTACAGATGGAGCGTGGTAATCGGCCCAATAGAGCCCTGCCACAGGCTTTTCCCTTCCAACGTACAAAGGCCTGGCCACATCACTTTCCAAAAAAAAAAAGAAAGAAAGAAAGAAAGAAAGAAAGAAAGAAAGAAAGAGAGAGAGAGAGAGAGAGAGAGAGAGAGGGAGAGAGGGAGAGAGAGAGAGCGTGAGCCAGAGGATGACAAAAGCAACACTGTCATTTGCCATTAAGGGCGAGCCTGTGATGGAGTGTTCTCTCTGTAGTTACTAATAATAAAAACAGGGAGGGGGAAAACAGAGGGAGAGAGAGAGAGAGAGAAATAAAGGGAGTAAAAGGAGGGGAGACCTACCCCCCCCCCCCCCCCCCCACCCTGCAGTTAACATGATACAGTGCCACTGGGGAGCGTTCTCCTCACAGGACTTTTATGAGCTCTCCTCTCTCCTCCCTCAGGAATCTTTTCGTTTCAGCTCCGTCATTGCCTCTCTTTCCTTTCCTTTCGTTCCCTGCTGCTCTGTCATTAAAATGGAAATTGCGTGTTTCTTAGCTTGCTGCTTTATATTAGTCTCTGTATAATCGAAGTTGCACTTCTCCGCGAGTATAAACAGCTCACAGAATCTGGATGACAATATTGTTGTTTGAAAAAAAACGTGTTTATAGGAAAGGTTTCAAGTTGTAGCTTCACACTGTGTGGCCTTCTCCTTATGAATATTGTGTGACGAGATGTACTCCAACTGGTCTGGAGCCACATCCTTACCTAAACAAACCCCATCCCAAGCTCTAGAGTGGAGGTTCCAGGTCGTATCTCAACATCCCGCCAATCCCCTGTGAGCCTCTTTGGCAGCGTGGCGCCCGTATGCCTCGGTCCCAATGTAATAAAGAGCTCTTCCCGGCATCAGAGCGGGTCTCCGGAGCAGCAGCAGCAGCAGCAGCAGCAGCAGCAGCAGCAGCAGCAGCAGCAGCAGCAGCAGCAGCAGCAGCAGCAGCAGCGTTCCCTGGAGTCCAAATCCTTGTGTAATGCCTGGTCAGCCGCACACTGGCAACCGGCACAAACACTTCCTGCTCGGCTCCAGAGGCCGGCGCAGGCGAGGGGAGATCCCTGCTCCCCCGCAGCATGTCTGACTTGGCACTTTTTAATTAAAGCTTTAAATCTGGAGGGCAGCGGGGGAACCGACAGTCTGGGGGGGCGGCCGGCCCTCTGGAGACGGCTTTTCTGTCTCTTCCACCTGTCCCTCCGCTTTTGGCTTCTCTCACTCTCTCCTAGTTTGTCTCCCTCACGGTGTTTAGGTGTTTGTCTCTCTCTGTTTGTCTCTCTCACGGTGTTTAGGTGTTTGTCTCTCTCACGGTGTTTAGGTGTTTGTCTCTCTCACGGTGTTTAGGTGTTTGTCTCTCTCTGTTTGTCTCTCTCACAGTGTTTAGGTGTTTGTCCCTCTCACGGTGTTTAGGTGTTTGTCTCTCTCACTGTGTTTAGGTGTTTGTCTCTCTCACAGTGTTTAGGTGTTTGTCTCTCTCATGGTGTTTAGGTGTTTGTCTCTCTCATGGTGTTTAGGTGTTTGTCTCTCTCACGGTGTTTAGGTGTTTGTCTCTCTCATGGTGTTTAGGTGTTTGTCTCTCTCATGGTGTTTAGGTGTTTGTCTCTCTCACGGTGTTTAGGTGTTTGTCTCTCTCTGTTTGTCTCTCTCACGGTGTTTAGGTGTTTGTCTCTCTCACTGTGTTTAGGTGTTTGTCTCTCTCACGGTGTTTAGGTGTTTGTCTCTCTCACAGTGTTTAGGTGTTTGTCTCTCTCTGTTTGTCTCTCTCACGGTGTTTAGGTGTTTGTCTCTCTCACGGTGTTTAGGTGTTTGTCTCTCTCACGGTGTTTAGGTGTTTGTCTCTCTCTGTTTGTCTCTCTCACGGTGTTTAGGTGTTTGTCTCTCTCACTGTGTTTAGGTGTTTGTCTCTCTCTGTTTGTCTCTCTCACGGTGTTTAGGTGTTTGTCTCTCTCACTGTGTTTAGGTGTTTGTCTCTCTCACAGTGTTTAGGTGTTTGTCTCTCTCACAGTGTTTAGGTGTTTGTCTCTCTCACGGTGTTTAGGTGTTTGTCTCTCTCACGGTGTTTAGGTGTTTGTCTCTCTTACAGTGTTTAGGTGTTTGTCTCTCTCACTGTGTTTAGGTGTTTGTCTCTCTCACGGTGTTTAGGTGTTTGTCTCTCTTACAGTGTTTAGGTGTTTGTCTCTCTCACTGTGTTTAGGTGTTTGTCTCTCTCATGGTGTTTAGGTGTTTGTCTCTCTCACTGTGTTTAGGTGTTTGTCTCTCTCACGGTGTTTAGGTGTTTGTCTCTCTTACAGTGTTTAGGTGTTTGTCTCTCTCACGGTGTTTAGGTGTTTGTCTCTCTTACAGTGTTTAGGTGTTTGTCTCTCTCACGGTGTTTAGGTGTTTGTCTCTCTTACTGTGTTTAGGTGTTTGTCTCTCTCACGGTGTTTAGGTGTTTGTCTCTCTCACTGTGTTTAGGTGTTTGTCTCTCTCACTGTGTTTAGGTGTTTGTCTCTCTCACTGTGTTTAGGTGTTTGTCTCTCTCACAGTGTTTAGGTGTTTGTCTCTCTCACTGTGTTTAGGTGTTTGTCTCTCTCACAGTGTTTAGGTGTTTGTCTCTCTCACGGTGTTTAGGTGTTTGTCTCTCTCACGGTGTTTAGGTGTTTGTCTCTCTTACAGTGTTTAGGTGTTTGTCTCTCTCACGGTGTTTAGGTGTTTGTCTCTCTTACTGTGTTTAGGTGTTTGTCTCTCTCACGGTGTTTAGGTGTTTGTCTCTCTCACTGTGTTTAGGTGTTTGTCTCTCTCACTGTGTTTAGGTGTTTGTCTCTCTCACTGTGTTTAGGTGTTTGTCTCTCTCACAGTGTTTAGGTGTTTGTCTCTCTCACTGTGTTTAGGTGTTTGTCTCTCTCACAGTGTTTAGGTGTTTGTCTCTCTCACTGTGTTTAGGTGTTTGTCTCTCTCACTGTGTTTAGGTGTTTGTCTCTCTCACTGTGTTTAGGTGTTTGTCTCTCTCACGGTGTTTAGGTGTTTGTCTCTCTCACTGTGTTTAGGTGTTTGTCTCTCTCACGGTGTTTAGGTGTTTGTCTCTCTCACTATGTTTAGGTGTTTGTCTCTCTCACGGTGTTTAGGTGTTTGTCTCTCTCACAGTGTTTAGGTGTTTGTCTCTCTCACAGTGTTTAGGTGTTTGTCTCTCTCACTGTGTTTAGGTGTTTGTCTCTCTCACGGTGTTTAGGTGTTTGTCTCTCTCACAGTGTTTAGGTGTTTGTCTCTCTCACGGTGTTTAGGTGTTTGTCTCTCTCACTATGTTTAGGTGTTTGTCTCTCTCACGGTGTTTAGGTGTTTGTCTCTCTCACGGTGTTTAGGTGTTTGTCTCTCTCACAGTGTTTAGGTGTTTGTCTCTCTCACGGTGTTTAGGTGTTTGTCTCTCTCACTATGTTTAGGTGTTTGTCTCTCTCACGGTGTTTAGGTGTTTGTCTCTCTCACAGTGTTTAGGTGTTTGTCTCTCTCACGGTGTTTAGGTGTTTGTCTCTCTCACTATGTTTAGGTGTTTGTCTCTCTCACGGTGTTTAGGTGTTTGTCTCTCTCACAGTGTTTAGGTGTTTGTCTCTCTCACGGTGTTTAGGTGTTTGTCTCTCTCACGGCGTTTAGGTGTTTGTCTCTCTCACGGCGTTTAGGTGTTTGTCTCTCTCACGGCGTTTAGGTGTTTGTCTCTCTCACGGTGTTTAGGTGTTTGCGCTCCGGTGTAGCGCCGTTAGGGTGCAGCGAAGCCTCGGCTAACTGCAGTAAGGTTTAAGGGGTCCCTCAGGGCAGAGAGGGTGTGGACTCCAAACTCTTTCTTCTTGTCTCCATCTGTGTTTGAAACATTGTCATAGAGCGAGCGCATTGAGGCAAAGCCAGACGCGGCAGATGCATGTTTGCGAGCGTGTGTATGACGGAGAAAGATGGGGGATTGGAGACATGTAATGGCGGACAATGGCGGGCTGTCACGCTAGTTTGTGGCGCCTAATCATTATTTAATAGATGGATAACCTCCCCCATACGCCGCCATAGTCCTCCAGCTCCCAGTACCAAGCCTTCATTGACTCCCTTCTTCTGCTGAATTAGATCCCAAAGGCTGTCGCCCAGTCAGCCGGTCCCTCTGTCCTGCCCTCTACTGAACAAACAGATTAACAAGCACCTGCAAAGGGATGGTGCCTGCCTTTCACCATGGGACCATATCTCCATAGTGCACAGCACGGCTAAGACCAGGAGAGACATACTGGCCCGGGGGATAGATACCCCGGAGGGACCTAGTCCCCTCTAATCCATGTTCAAGCAGCCTCTGGCTTTTGATCCCCTCTGGAGCCACGGAGGAGTTTAAGAGACCAGGAGGACACAATCTGAAGTGGCTGTAGGCCTCCTCTGTGCTGTAGGAGCATAATCTATTGCCTCAGGCCTCATGGCATCATGGCTGTGTTGTCAAAGTAATAGTCTGACTCAGTGGAAGTAGGCTGCGGGTGTATTAAGCTCTGCCATTGGTGCCGTCCATTTCGCTTCTGCTATTGGTGTGTTTTCAAAGTACCTGTCGCTACGTGAAACAACAACAACCTGCGAGCTAGCAAACTACACCCTGAAAATGGCAAGTTTGACATGCTTGACATACATTTTCACTGTTTTATTTGGCGTTTTCCTTTGCGGGGATTTAGCAATTTGGTTCCACAAAAACAAGTTCCTCCCTGAGGCTATTTTGCAAGGACACCGTCGATGGGCTTACTAGCGCCACCCAAGACGATTGGGATTGGTGTAAAGCAGTGTTTCCCAAACTATGGGTCGGGAGCGAATTTGGGTCGCGGACCCGTGGGCGGTGGGTCACCAACTGGTCGTCATGGCAACTCATTGCCGTATGTTTTTTTGTGAGTTTGGGTCCCAGGGAGACGCAAAATGTATCTTTTGAGTCCCAAGATGACAAAGTTTGGGAAGCCCTGGTTTAAAGAAATGCAAACAAGGCAGAGCGTTTTTTCGCCCTATACCAAAATGATAGTAGGTTGAGCCAGACTCTCTCCAGTGCTGGTGAAGCGTGGAGATAGTCTGGCCAAGCGAGGCTATCCAAGTAGTTACCCCAAGTTTGACTCCTGCCTCTGAACGATAGCAGCCAAAGTAAGGGTGTGTTGGTGGTTCTGTGGTTTCAGCCAGCCACTCGGACGAGGGCTCTGACGTGGACTCGGAGCCGGGCCTGCCCCTGAAGAGGAAGCAGCGCCGCAGCCGCACCACCTTCACCGCCGAGCAGCTGGAGGAGCTGGAGAGGGCCTTCGAGAGGACCCACTACCCAGACATCTACACCAGAGAGGAACTCGCCCAGAGAGCCAAGCTGACCGAGGCCAGAGTGCAGGTCAGAGACACACACACACACGCATGTACGCACACACACACACACACACACACACACACACACACACACACACACACACACACACACACACACACACACACACACACACACACACACACACAGAGTAATCATACGTAATCCACCACAGATTACTGAATTACATGCCCTATATGTAATTTGTAACATATTCCATTAGATTACTCAAGCAACGTATTCTAAATACTTTGGATTTACTTTTGGAATACTTCAAAATTGTCTTGTTGAGCCCATTCGTCTGGGTCACTCTGAATGTACGCAAAACGTGAGGGCAATGTGGTCACAACGCTCACTGATGTAATGTTGCGACCTTCTTCAGCATGTTTGTAAGTCAAATGTTTATATTTCCATCATATGTCCTGGCTCTGCGTCTCCTCTGACATTGCCCTTCTCGTGTGCCGTGTGGCAGGACCGTGCACTGCGCACGCACAAATCATTGCACGTTTTTTCAAACCTGCTTATGGGAAATGTGTGCCTCGTATACATTTTAGGCCAAATAAAAACAAATAACAAACAAAGTAATCCCTTAAAGTAATCTATTTTCAAAGACAGTGACTGTATTCAGAATACCACCAGTTTACCGTAACTGTAATGAATACCCCAACCCTGGTCCCAGGGACCTAATCTTGACAGAAAAGCAATGTGTTGGCCTGTCATAGATATTGCATGTGGGCGTTAAATTGCCTTGGGATGTTGACATGCAGTCCTCCATACAGCCATTAGACACGTGGACCCCCCCCCCCCCCCCGCACACACACACACACACACACACACACACACACACACACACACACACACACACACACACACACACACACACACACACACACACACACACACACACACACACACACACACTGTACCCTGTGTGTGCATAATATAGTGAAGAAGGCGCCCTATTTTGGTCAGAGCTTGTGAGAAAGCACTGTAAGATCCTCAAATAGATGCCTGATTTAGATATGTGTAATAATATAGCCTTTTTACAGCTGTAACAGCTTTATGGGCTCGCTTTATCTGAACCCAGTGACTGAGCACAAAGGCATAATGTCACTGTGGTTTCACTGCACTCTCCAGATGTTCAGATCTCTATCGGCTCAAGCTCCTGGCTATGGGACCGACCGAGAGCGTTTGCACACACACACACACACACACACACACACACACACACACACACACACACACACGCACACACACACACGTGCACGCACACACACACACACACAAACACGCAACACACGCACACGCACACACACACACACACACACACACACACACACACACACACACACACACACGCACACACGCACACACGCACATGAACACGCGCAGTAAACACAATACACAGCAGATCTTACTACTACTATTATGTCATCAAAACAACATAACATAACTGTAATTGAATTAGCAGATAATCATGACTATCTAATATAGAGTGCCAAAGTCACGCCCTCTTCCGGTTTCGGCATACGACCTAAGTGATTTCATTCCCATTCATGTTCCCCTAGACTAGAGTCTAGAGTCTAGGGGGAAATGAAATGGGAATGAAATGAGAAGCACTGGTCTAGGGCCTAGAGCAGTGCTTCTCAGCCTTTTTACACCAAGTACCACCTCAGAAATGACCACCATATTACCACAGGTTGAGAACCATTGCCCTAGACATTTCATAAAATCTGTAGAAAAATAATTCAGCTATATTTAGAATCAGGAGAGACCATACATTGTATGTGAAACGAGTGAAATGTTGTATGGCATACAACATTTCACTTGTACCTAAAAAAAAACAATTGCTTGGTTTGACCAAGGACAACTCTTTTTATAAGGATTTTACGAAATGGAAAAATTTATGGGAATGAAATCCCCTACGCCGTATGCCGAACCCAGAAGAGGGCGTGAGTTTGGCACTCTATTAGACAATGCATGAAATAACCACCACTTGTCTCCGTTCTTCTCTCAGGTATGGTTCAGCAACAGGAGAGCCCGCTGGAGGAAACAAGCGGGAGCCAATCAGCTGATGGCGTTTAACCACCTGATCCCCGGCGGTTTCCCTCCGTCAGCGATGTCGGGCCTTCAGCCCTATCAGCTGTCAGACAGCCCCTATCCTCCCTCTTCCATAGCTCAAGGTACGCACAGCCCAACCAGCATTTCCACGGGTCCTTCAAAGTCTTAAAAAGTCTTAAATCCAATCATCTGAATTTTAAGCCTTAAAATGTCTTAAATTCGACTGCATTTATATAAAATGAAGTTAATGTTGCTCTTATAAAGTTAAGCTGTATTCAAATAATAATGCATAACAAATTTGAAGCTGCTACACCTTGGCCAAGAAAATGCTGAAATGAGGAACGTTGGGTATAAAGGCATTATGGGAAGTCTTAAATACATCAAGCCGCTGTAAAAAGCCAGCAGCAAATGCCTGCTGCCATCTCCCAATATACAGTTTCACATCGTGGGGCATCAAAGTAGCTACTTTCTTGCCTGTATGGATGTGAAATAGGTCTTAAATTGCATAGATAATGGTCTTAAAAAGGTCTTAAAATGTCTTAAATTCAACTTGTTGAAACCTGCAGAAACCCTGAGCCCAACACACTCGGTCCAGCTGAGCACACTTATGGGGCTTATGCTTTCCATCCTAACAGCTAGAGAGTTTAGAATGTTCTGGCAGAGTTGAGTAATGGTTCTGTAAATGTGATTACACTGAAACAAATATCCATCTCAGTAAGTCATTTAATCTACTTCTTACTTTTGTTAACCTTTCCTCAAACAAGTGAAAAGTGCCAATATATGCTTCACTTGTTTCCAATTCAAAATTGCATGTTTCAAGAATTATCCTTGAACCAAGTGCAATTTATTGGACATTTAGTGTAAAGATCTGTTGTAGAATTATAGAAAATTTGAAAAACAAGTCAAACTGCATGAGAAACAAGTGGAATGATCTCACATTAATGGATTTCTTTTCTTTTACCGTAAGAAAAATTAGACGATCCATATGCAACTATAGTGTGATCTAGTTGCCTCAACATATATTGATCTCTTATTCCCCCTCTGTCTTGCTCGTCATCTCCCTCAGCAGAGCAGCCCAGCACAGTCCACCGGCCGCAGCCTCTGCCCCCCACCTCGGTGCACCAGACTGGGCTTGGCTCGTCAGCGGGGTCCCAGGACGGCGGCTCGGCCTACTGCCTGTCCTCCGGACGTCACGGCTTCTCAGGCTACTCTGACAGCTTCGTGGCCCAGACAGGACACTCCAATACGGTCAACCCCACCATCAGCAACAGCCTCTCACCACAGGTTAGTCTAGATTAGAATAATGCAGCTACTCATGCATGTGGAAATACACAGAGAAATACATGTAGAAAGATATGTAGGTATACATAGATATCTATATACACATATTGTACTGTACCTAGACACACGCACATACATTGTCTTTCTAGCAACCCCCCCCCCCCCCCCCCCCACACACACACACACACACACACACACACACACATGCTCTTATGCATGACCTGGAAGATGTCATTGCAATGACATTGATGAGGACCTTGTTAGGCTTAAAAACAACAACAACACGGTGGCTTCTCGTTCTGTTTATGCTGATGGGTTGCTGATGAATTTAAAATGTGGCGAATGTCAGTCTTTTGGGGGAGAGACAGGAGCAGTTATGAGGAAGGATGAGTGAAAGTGGGACGATGACACAAATCAAAACTGAAAAGACAATTATGGCCGATTACACAGTCATCAGTGTCCATCAGTGGCTCCCTCCCAGCCCAGAAGATGGACTAACAGGCGGAAAACGAGCTTTTAACCGCCACAAAGGGTGGCCAGCCCGCACGCAATGCATGCTGGGTACTATTTCCCATGAGAGAGACTCTCAGGCTCCTGTCAGTTACAGATTAAAAAAACAAACTGCCTCAGGCGGGCCTGTCTATGTGAACGCCTCAGGATGCATGTATACTGAAGGAACAAGATCTCTGTTTTATCTCCATGGTGCACAGTCAGACAGCTGTAGGTAGGTGGCACCATTGTGGCTGGAAGGATAATTGACTGCTTTGATATTCAAGCAGTAGTAATCCACTAGACTTTCCTCGCTAAGATTCAACCACAGTTTGTTTTTTAAACATAACTTTTTAGGATTTTTGATTTTATTGGACAGTTCAAAGACAGTTGTTGTGACAAATGTCTACTGAATGCCATTCAAACCCAATACATTGCATGTTTGTCTTAGCCACCCAATAGCTCTTATTTTGATGTTTGACCTCATTGTTGGATGGTAGCATATCTGCTAGTAGCCGCGTTCCTCTAACAATGTGCGTGGCTGCGCTGTGAGTTCACACACCCACAGGGTCACTTAGTGACTTTAACTAATAAAGGGGCCAAAGGTGCTGTGGCCTCGTGGATGGTTTCAACATTAACCTCACAGCTCCTACAGGACGGACATCTCGTCTTGCATAGGGACGGCGTGCCTGGAATGTTTTCTCAGTCTGGAATTGCAATCACAGAATGTTCCAGTGTCTTAATTGATTGGAATGAAGTAATCTATCCCCTAGTAACATAGTGTGTAATTTATGTAAATGACTCACTTTGTTGGCTAATTTGTTTTAATTTATGTATTCACCGCGGCTGTGTGAATGTATATTGCAACACGCTCATCTCCATTTGGGACGAGGATGGAATTAATTTCCTGATTTTAACTTGATAAAAGAGGGGAAATAAGAATTGATTAAATCCTATGACATTGACAGTTAGCACATGAGGACCATTAGAAAACTTTGACAGTTAGACTTAGTTTTTAAGCAGTGCGGCCGCTTCTATACATGGCATATGTGTCCATTTGTAGCACGGTGTCCGTTTGTAGCATGAGAGGATAGACCAATCAGGAGTAGCCTATGACTGCTACAAAACCTGCCCTGCTTACTTTAACACCTGGGTGTGATTTTTATTAAAGCTACATACAGTAGCTTTGTATATCTTACGCATGCTGATATTTTCTTACAAGAAAATAATAGGCGACCCTCATTTTGTCTAGAGAAATAAAACTGCTGATATGTCTACTACTCTATCTCCATTAAGATGTGTTAGAGAAGACACTTTTTTCCTCTATCTGGATTTTGATTTGATTTGATTTGATTTATTTTATTTTGGAGGTTGAGTCCAGATGTGGTCAGATGAGAGCCTGGTGGAGTCTTGATATGGATAGGCTCGTTTGACTCTGAAGAAGACGCTGTGTACGTCGAAGCGTCAGTGCTTTGTACCTATTATTCAATAATTTATATTGATTTCGTGTGCTCCAGTCCTCTCTT
>NW_028151428.1:0-49502 GCF_964638095.1 Poromitra crassiceps
GGGGGACTAAGTAGTTATGGGGGTGCCTATGTGAGTAAAAGGACTTTGGAGTAGAAGTACTTGGTAGGTGGGGAAGTCAGACTGGTTGTAGCCTACTAGAGAGACACAAAAGGCTAGCCCAATCTCTGCAATCTAAAACTACATTACCTGCAAACTACAGCATCAATAATTACCATGTATTGTAAATGTCTCCAACTGTCTCAAGGAAAATAGGACATGATAACCTCCAGAGAAGTAGTATTCCTTGTAGTGTCATTCATGTTTATGGTTGCGACAACAACTGTTTACAAAACTAGCAGGCTTACCAGAGCTGCAAACACACAAGTGAAAAGCTATCAATGGCTGCATCTAATCAGCCAGTAACTAATGTAGGCTATGTTCCATTATGTTAGTGTAAGAAGTCAAATGTACTGATAATAGTCCCTGGTCACCAAAGTAATGTTACCCTTTTAGTTTTGTTACAGAGTTGCTGATCGGTTGTCATGTGTCCAGTCAGCCAGAGAAGCTGCTTGGGTAGCATGCTAACTAACGCCTAACGCAGTGGTTCTCAACTGGTGTAGCCTCAGGACCCACTATTTTCCTTGTCATGAAGTCGCGACCCAAATTTCAGATTTTTTTTTAAACCACTCAAATTTATTGCACAAAAAATAGCGCATTTATTTAATACACAATGCCTTCATGCACTGTCAAATGAACAAAAAAGTGCAACAGAAGTGCAACTACGGCTAAAAACCAATTGAAATAAGGCAGACTTGAATTACAGGCCTATATGTTTTTAAATTTAAACAAGTCAAACTGGTCATGGTCAGAAAGTCTTATTTGAACTGTATGAAATATGAAATAAAAGGCAGACTTTTCTTGAATCACAGGCAGGCTATATTCTTTTTAGTTAAACTGGTCATAACTTTTAATTAAAACTGGGGCCATGCTAATCCAGTTTCAATCATCTGAATTGAACTAAAATTAAATATGAAATGAAAAGGCAGACTTCTCTTGAATTACAGGCAGAGCATATGCTTCAGCTTGTTAAACAAGTGAAACTGGTCAGGCTAATCCAGTTTCAATAATCTGAATAAAAAAAAAAAAAAAAAAAAAAGTACTGTACTGTAAAAGTCCGCGACCCAATCAAAACGGCCCCGCGACGCTACCCACCAGTTGAGAAACGCTGGCCTAACGCTAGCATTAGCTCAATTAGCTTGTTGCAACTAGTCCCAAACATTGATGAACAGTGTGTCCTAACGCCAGGGGGACAAGGTGTTTGTTTTGGCTGGCTGAGGTTAGCCTATAAGGCACAGTTGTTGTGGCTAACAGCCTCCATTCACACTAGGCTATTCACACTAGGCTATCTCTTCCATTATGTTTTCAAACCCAGCTGGCTGTATAAAATGAACAACCACAAAGTGGTGACACTTACCCATGGGTTCAGTTCATTTTGTTCATTCATTGTTTTCTGGACATGTTACCATGCTACATTAACACAGCAGGTAACAGAACAGACAGGCCTCCCATGGTTGGCGACAAGTGTATATCATTGTCTCTACCCAAGATGCAACACTGCTCTACCCAACATGCAACGCTGCTGCTCAGAGTTGCTCTTAAGCTCTATTTATCTGGTCAAATCTCACCGGATTCCTGTTTCCAGTACACTTTTAGCATTTGGTTTTTAACAGAGAAGAGTTGGAGTTGCTGAAAACATACAGTATGCAAATGAGAGGGAGACCATGAGTGATATACCCACTGAGATACAAGCATAGGTGTGTCTGTTGTCTGTATAATAGCGTGCGTGCGACAAGTGTCAAGTGTCATACAAGAAGGAAGGGCTGGCCATAATGAGAATGAATCCGCACTTCCTGCCGCCCTTCAAAATAAAACCATTTAGAAGGGACAGGCACTGAATGCTGCTATAGCGCCCCCTAAAGGCTAAATGACAAAATACTTCTGATATAGGCTCAGAGTACATCCCTCCACACCTGTACCAAGTTTGGTTAGCATCGGACGATCTTTGTGAAATAGGCCCCACCCACAGAAAGTTGGAAGTGGATTATATCGCAACGGTGCGTTTTTTTTTAAAACTTCCAAAGCAGTGTTGTGCAGGACAGTCCCCACATGATGTGTGCGTTGGTTTGGTGAAGATTGGACAAAGTTTCAAGGAGAAATGGCAAAAAAACTGTTTTGGACAAAATGCAAAATGGCGGAAAATCTAGTCAGATGGAAATGGGCGTGGCCTAGTTGAGTAGATGCGGGAGGACCCAAGGAATCCAGGGAAAAAATAATTTTGATGATAGACCCTACGGTTCAAAAGTTATCAAGCAAAAGGTAAGGAGGGCTGTTATAGCGCCACCATATGGTCAATTGGTGCAATTTTTTCGGGGATAGTAAAAGACCCTCAGTGCACCTCCCTACCAAGTTTCGTAGCTCTAGCTGTTATGGTTTCTGAATTACAGCTAATTTACTGCAAGATTTTGCAAGATTTTTCCAAACCCCATGCAAGTCAATGGGGAAAAAAATGGCGCTTAATGGCGAATTGCGGCCAAACCGCTTTCACAAACCCTTAACAAAGTCATAGCATACATGTCCTCAATAAGCCGGTCATTTTGAGGTCTGGCATGTCTATGTGGTGCAAAAATTGGGGGAGTTATTAGTCGGACAAAAAGTGGATAGCAACTATAATAATAACTAGATGGTCTACATTTCCTAACGAAAATGTAATTGTGCTTGCTGTCCTCGCCATGCACCGCCTGGCTTCCAAAATCCCTGCCCATGGACCTAGGGGGACTAAGTAGTTATGGGGGTGCCTATGTGAGTAAAAGGACTTTGGAGTAGAAGTACTTGGTAGGTGGGGAAGTCAGACTGGTTGTAGCCTACTAGAGAGACACAAAAGGCTAGCCCAATCTCTGCAATCTAAAACTACATTACCTGCAAACTACAGCATCAATAATTACCATGTATTGTAAATGTCTCCAACTGTCTCAAGGAAAATAGGACATGATAACCTCCAGAGAAGTAGTATTCCTTGTAGTGTCATTCATGTTTATGGTTGCGACAACAACTGTTTACAAAACTAGCAGGCTTACCAGAGCTGCAAACACACAAGTGAAAAGCTATCAATGGCTGCATCTAATCAGCCAGTAACTAATGTAGGCTATGTTCCATTATGTTAGTGTAAGAAGTCAAATGTACTGATAATAGTCCCTGGTCACCAAAGTAATGTTACCCTTTTAGTTTTGTTACAGAGTTGCTGATCGGTTGTCATGTGTCCAGTCAGCCAGAGAAGCTGCTTGGGTAGCATGCTAACTAACGCCTAACGCAGTGGTTCTCAACTGGTGTAGCCTCAGGACCCACTATTTTCCTTGTCATGAAGTCGCGACCCAAATTTCAGATTTTTTTTTAAACCACTCAAATTTATTGCACAAAAAATAGCGCATTTATTTAATACACAATGCCTTCATGCACTGTCAAATGAACAAAAAAGTGCAACAGAAGTGCAACTACGGCTAAAAACCAATTGAAATAAGGCAGACTTGAATTACAGGCCTATATGTTTTTAAATTTAAACAAGTCAAACTGGTCATGGTCAGAAAGTCTTATTTGAACTGTATGAAATATGAAATAAAAGGCAGACTTTTCTTGAATCACAGGCAGGCTATATTCTTTTTAGTTAAACTGGTCATAACTTTTAATTAAACTGGGGCCATGCTAATCCAGTTTCAATCATCTGAATTGAACTAAAATTAAATATGAAATGAAAAGGCAGACTTCTCTTGAATTACAGGCAGAGCATATGCTTCAGCTTGTTAAACAAGTGAAACTGGTCAGGCTAATCCAGTTTCAATAATCTGAATAAAAAAAAAAAAAAAAAAAAAAGTACTGTACTGTAAAAGTCCGCGACCCAATCAAAACGGCCCCGCGACGCTACCCACCAGTTGAGAAACGCTGGCCTAACGCTAGCATTAGCTCAATTAGCTTGTTGCAACTAGTCCCAAACATTGATGAACAGTGTGTCCTAACGCCAGGGGGACAAGGTGTTTGTTTTGGCTGGCTGAGGTTAGCCTATAAGGCACAGTTGTTGTGGCTAACAGCCTCCATTCACACTAGGCTATTCACACTAGGCTATCTCTTCCATTATGTTTTCAAACCCAGCTGGCTGTATAAAATGAACAACCACAAAGTGGTGACACTTACCCATGGGTTCAGTTCATTTTGTTCATTCATTGTTTTCTGGACATGTTACCATGCTACATTAACACAGCAGGTAACAGAACAGACAGGCCTCCCATGGTTGGCGACAAGTGTATATCATTGTCTCTACCCAAGATGCAACACTGCTCTACCCAACATGCAACGCTGCTGCTCAGAGTTGCTCTTAAGCTCTATTTATCTGGTCAAATCTCACCGGATTCCTGTTTCCAGTACACTTTTAGCATTTGGTTTTTAACAGAGAAGAGTTGGAGTTGCTGAAAACATACAGTATGCAAATGAGAGGGAGACCATGAGTGATATACCCACTGAGATACAAGCATAGGTGTGTCTGTTGTCTGTATAATAGCGTGCGTGCGACAAGTGTCAAGTGTCATACAAGAAGGAAGGCTGGCCATAATGAGAATGAATCCGCACTTCCTGCCGCCCTTCAAAATAAAACCATTTAGAAGGGACAGGCACTGAATGCTGCTATAGCGCCCCCTAAAGGCTAAATGACAAAATACTTCTGATATAGGCTCAGAGTACATCCCTCCACACCTGTACCAAGTTTGGTTAGCATCGGACGATCTTTGTGAAATAGGCCCCACCCACAGAAAGTTGGAAGTGGATTATATCGCAACGGTGCGTTTTTTTTTAAAACTTCCAAAGCAGTGTTGTGCAGGACAGTCCCCACATGATGTGTGCGTTGGTTTGGTGAAGATTGGACAAAGTTTCAAGGAGAAATGGCAAAAAAACTGTTTTGGACAAAATGCAAAATGGCGGAAAATCTAGTCAGATGGAAATGGGCGTGGCCTAGTTGAGTAGATGCGGGAGGACCCAAGGAATCCAGGGAAAAAATAATTTTGATGATAGACCCTACGGTTCAAAAGTTATCAAGCAAAAGGTAAGGAGGGCTGTTATAGCGCCACCATATGGTCAATTGGTGCAATTTTTTCGGGGATAGTAAAAGACCCCTCAGTGCACCTCCCTACCAAGTTTCGTAGCTCTAGCTGTTATGGTTTCTGAATTACAGCTAATTTACTGCAAGATTTTGCAAGATTTTTCCAAACCCCATGCAAGTCAATGGGGAAAAAAATGGCGCTTAATGGCGAATTGCGGCCAAACCGCTTTCACAAACCCTTAACAAAGTCATAGCATACATGTCCTCAATAAGCCGGTCATTTTGAGGTCTGGCATGTCTATGTGGTGCAAAAATTGGGGGAGTTATTAGTCGGACAAAAAGTGGATAGCAACTATAATAATAACTAGATGGTCTACATTTCCTAACGAAAATGTAATTGTGCTTGCTGTCCTCGCCATGCACCGCCTGGCTTCCAAAATCCCTGCCCATGGACCTAGGGGGACTAAGTAGTTATGGGGGTGCCTATGTGAGTAAAAGGACTTTGGAGTAGAAGTACTTGGTAGGTGGGGAAGTCAGACTGGTTGTAGCCTACTAGAGAGACACAAAAGGCTAGCCCAATCTCTGCAATCTAAAACTACATTACCTGCAAACTACAGCATCAATAATTACCATGTATTGTAAATGTCTCCAACTGTCTCAAGGAAAATAGGACATGATAACCTCCAGAGAAGTAGTATTCCTTGTAGTGTCATTCATGTTTATGGTTGCGACAACAACTGTTTACAAAACTAGCAGGCTTACCAGAGCTGCAAACACACAAGTGAAAAGCTATCAATGGCTGCATCTAATCAGCCAGTAACTAATGTAGGCTATGTTCCATTATGTTAGTGTAAGAAGTCAAATGTACTGATAATAGTCCCTGGTCACCAAAGTAATGTTACCCTTTTAGTTTTGTTACAGAGTTGCTGATCGGTTGTCATGTGTCCAGTCAGCCAGAGAAGCTGCTTGGGTAGCATGCTAACTAACGCCTAACGCAGTGGTTCTCAACTGGTGTAGCCTCAGGACCCACTATTTTCCTTGTCATGAAGTCGCGACCCAAATTTCAGATTTTTTTTTAAACCACTCAAATTTATTGCACAAAAAATAGCGCATTTATTTAATACACAATGCCTTCATGCACTGTCAAATGAACAAAAAAGTGCAACAGAAGTGCAACTACGGCTAAAAACCAATTGAAATAAGGCAGACTTGAATTACAGGCCTATATGTTTTTAAATTTAAACAAGTCAAACTGGTCATGGTCAGAAAGTCTTATTTGAACTGTATGAAATATGAAATAAAAGGCAGACTTTTCTTGAATCACAGGCAGGCTATATTCTTTTTAGTTAAACTGGTCATAACTTTTAATTAAACTGGGGCCATGCTAATCCAGTTTCAATCATCTGAATTGAACTAAAATTAAATATGAAATGAAAAGGCAGACTTCTCTTGAATTACAGGCAGAGCATATGCTTCAGCTTGTTAAACAAGTGAAACTGGTCAGGCTAATCCAGTTTCAATAATCTGAATAAAAAAAAAAAAAAAAAAAAAAGTACTGTACTGTAAAAGTCCGCGACCCAATCAAAACGGCCCCGCGACGCTACCCACCAGTTGAGAAACGCTGGCCTAACGCTAGCATTAGCTCAATTAGCTTGTTGCAACTAGTCCCAAACATTGATGAACAGTGTGTCCTAACGCCAGGGGGACAAGGTGTTTGTTTTGGCTGGCTGAGGTTAGCCTATAAGGCACAGTTGTTGTGGCTAACAGCCTCCATTCACACTAGGCTATTCACACTAGGCTATCTCTTCCATTATGTTTTCAAACCCAGCTGGCTGTATAAAATGAACAACCACAAAGTGGTGACACTTACCCATGGGTTCAGTTCATTTTGTTCATTCATTGTTTTCTGGACATGTTACCATGCTACATTAACACAGCAGGTAACAGAACAGACAGGCCTCCCATGGTTGGCGACAAGTGTATATCATTGTCTCTACCCAAGATGCAACACTGCTCTACCCAACATGCAACGCTGCTGCTCAGAGTTGCTCTTAAGCTCTATTTATCTGGTCAAATCTCACCGGATTCCTGTTTCCAGTACACTTTTAGCATTTGGTTTTTAACAGAGAAGAGTTGGAGTTGCTGAAAACATACAGTATGCAAATGAGAGGGAGACCATGAGTGATATACCCACTGAGATACAAGCATAGGTGTGTCTGTTGTCTGTATAATAGCGTGCGTGCGACAAGTGTCAAGTGTCATACAAGAAGGAAGGCTGGCCATAATGAGAATGAATCCGCACTTCCTGCCGCCCTTCAAAATAAAACCATTTAGAAGGGACAGGCACTGAATGCTGCTATAGCGCCCCCTAAAGGCTAAATGACAAAATACTTCTGATATAGGCTCAGAGTACATCCCTCCACACCTGTACCAAGTTTGGTTAGCATCGGACGATCTTTGTGAAATAGGCCCCACCCACAGAAAGTTGGAAGTGGATTATATCGCAACGGTGCGTTTTTTTTTAAAACTTCCAAAGCAGTGTTGTGCAGGACAGTCCCCACATGATGTGTGCGTTGGTTTGGTGAAGATTGGACAAAGTTTCAAGGAGAAATGGCAAAAAAACTGTTTTGGACAAAATGCAAAATGGCGGAAAATCTAGTCAGATGGAAATGGGCGTGGCCTAGTTGAGTAGATGCGGGAGGACCCAAGGAATCCAGGGAAAAAATAATTTTGATGATAGACCCTACGGTTCAAAAGTTATCAAGCAAAAGGTAAGGAGGGCTGTTATAGCGCCACCATATGGTCAATTGGTGCAATTTTTTCGGGGATAGTAAAAGACCCCTCAGTGCACCTCCCTACCAAGTTTCGTAGCTCTAGCTGTTATGGTTTCTGAATTACAGCTAATTTACTGCAAGATTTTGCAAGATTTTTCCAAACCCCATGCAAGTCAATGGGGAAAAAAATGGCGCTTAATGGCGAATTGCGGCCAAACCGCTTTCACAAACCCTTAACAAAGTCATAGCATACATGTCCTCAATAAGCCGGTCATTTTGAGGTCTGGCATGTCTATGTGGTGCAAAAATTGGGGGAGTTATTAGTCGGACAAAAAGTGGATAGCAACTATAATAATAACTAGATGGTCTACATTTCCTAACGAAAATGTAATTGTGCTTGCTGTCCTCGCCATGCACCGCCTGGCTTCCAAAATCCCTGCCCATGGACCTAGGGGGACTAAGTAGTTATGGGGGTGCCTATGTGAGTAAAAGGACTTTGGAGTAGAAGTACTTGGTAGGTGGGGAAGTCAGACTGGTTGTAGCCTACTAGAGAGACACAAAAGGCTAGCCCAATCTCTGCAATCTAAAACTACATTACCTGCAAACTACAGCATCAATAATTACCATGTATTGTAAATGTCTCCAACTGTCTCAAGGAAAATAGGACATGATAACCTCCAGAGAAGTAGTATTCCTTGTAGTGTCATTCATGTTTATGGTTGCGACAACAACTGTTTACAAAACTAGCAGGCTTACCAGAGCTGCAAACACACAAGTGAAAAGCTATCAATGGCTGCATCTAATCAGCCAGTAACTAATGTAGGCTATGTTCCATTATGTTAGTGTAAGAAGTCAAATGTACTGATAATAGTCCCTGGTCACCAAAGTAATGTTACCCTTTTAGTTTTGTTACAGAGTTGCTGATCGGTTGTCATGTGTCCAGTCAGCCAGAGAAGCTGCTTGGGTAGCATGCTAACTAACGCCTAACGCAGTGGTTCTCAACTGGTGTAGCCTCAGGACCCACTATTTTCCTTGTCATGAAGTCGCGACCCAAATTTCAGATTTTTTTTTAAACCACTCAAATTTATTGCACAAAAAATAGCGCATTTATTTAATACACAATGCCTTCATGCACTGTCAAATGAACAAAAAAGTGCAACAGAAGTGCAACTACGGCTAAAAACCAATTGAAATAAGGCAGACTTGAATTACAGGCCTATATGTTTTTAAATTTAAACAAGTCAAACTGGTCATGGTCAGAAAGTCTTATTTGAACTGTATGAAATATGAAATAAAAGGCAGACTTTTCTTGAATCACAGGCAGGCTATATTCTTTTTAGTTAAACTGGTCATAACTTTTAATTAAACTGGGGCCATGCTAATCCAGTTTCAATCATCTGAATTGAACTAAAATTAAATATGAAATGAAAAGGCAGACTTCTCTTGAATTACAGGCAGAGCATATGCTTCAGCTTGTTAAACAAGTGAAACTGGTCAGGCTAATCCAGTTTCAATAATCTGAATAAAAAAAAAAAAAAAAAAAAAAGTACTGTACTGTAAAAGTCCGCGACCCAATCAAAACGGCCCCGCGACGCTACCCACCAGTTGAGAAACGCTGGCCTAACGCTAGCATTAGCTCAATTAGCTTGTTGCAACTAGTCCCAAACATTGATGAACAGTGTGTCCTAACGCCAGGGGGACAAGGTGTTTGTTTTGGCTGGCTGAGGTTAGCCTATAAGGCACAGTTGTTGTGGCTAACAGCCTCCATTCACACTAGGCTATTCACACTAGGCTATCTCTTCCATTATGTTTTCAAACCCAGCTGGCTGTATAAAATGAACAACCACAAAGTGGTGACACTTACCCATGGGTTCAGTTCATTTTGTTCATTCATTGTTTTCTGGACATGTTACCATGCTACATTAACACAGCAGGTAACAGAACAGACAGGCCTCCCATGGTTGGCGACAAGTGTATATCATTGTCTCTACCCAAGATGCAACACTGCTCTACCCAACATGCAACGCTGCTGCTCAGAGTTGCTCTTAAGCTCTATTTATCTGGTCAAATCTCACCGGATTCCTGTTTCCAGTACACTTTTAGCATTTGGTTTTTAACAGAGAAGAGTTGGAGTTGCTGAAAACATACAGTATGCAAATGAGAGGGAGACCATGAGTGATATACCCACTGAGATACAAGCATAGGTGTGTCTGTTGTCTGTATAATAGCGTGCGTGCGACAAGTGTCAAGTGTCATACAAGAAGGAAGGCTGGCCATAATGAGAATGAATCCGCACTTCCTGCCGCCCTTCAAAATAAAACCATTTAGAAGGGACAGGCACTGAATGCTGCTATAGCGCCCCCTAAAGGCTAAATGACAAAATACTTCTGATATAGGCTCAGAGTACATCCCTCCACACCTGTACCAAGTTTGGTTAGCATCGGACGATCTTTGTGAAATAGGCCCCACCCACAGAAAGTTGGAAGTGGATTATATCGCAACGGTGCGTTTTTTTTTAAAACTTCCAAAGCAGTGTTGTGCAGGACAGTCCCCACATGATGTGTGCGTTGGTTTGGTGAAGATTGGACAAAGTTTCAAGGAGAAATGGCAAAAAAACTGTTTTGGACAAAATGCAAAATGGCGGAAAATCTAGTCAGATGGAAATGGGCGTGGCCTAGTTGAGTAGATGCGGGAGGACCCAAGGAATCCAGGGAAAAAATAATTTTGATGATAGACCCTACGGTTCAAAAGTTATCAAGCAAAAGGTAAGGAGGGCTGTTATAGCGCCACCATATGGTCAATTGGTGCAATTTTTTCGGGGATAGTAAAAGACCCCTCAGTGCACCTCCCTACCAAGTTTCGTAGCTCTAGCTGTTATGGTTTCTGAATTACAGCTAATTTACTGCAAGATTTTGCAAGATTTTTCCAAACCCCATGCAAGTCAATGGGGAAAAAAATGGCGCTTAATGGCGAATTGCGGCCAAACCGCTTTCACAAACCCTTAACAAAGTCATAGCATACATGTCCTCAATAAGCCGGTCATTTTGAGGTCTGGCATGTCTATGTGGTGCAAAAATTGGGGGAGTTATTAGTCGGACAAAAAGTGGATAGCAACTATAATAATAACTAGATGGTCTACATTTCCTAACGAAAATGTAATTGTGCTTGCTGTCCTCGCCATGCACCGCCTGGCTTCCAAAATCCCTGCCCATGGACCTAGGGGGACTAAGTAGTTATGGGGGTGCCTATGTGAGTAAAAGGACTTTGGAGTAGAAGTACTTGGTAGGTGGGGAAGTCAGACTGGTTGTAGCCTACTAGAGAGACACAAAAGGCTAGCCCAATCTCTGCAATCTAAAACTACATTACCTGCAAACTACAGCATCAATAATTACCATGTATTGTAAATGTCTCCAACTGTCTCAAGGAAAATAGGACATGATAACCTCCAGAGAAGTAGTATTCCTTGTAGTGTCATTCATGTTTATGGTTGCGACAACAACTGTTTACAAAACTAGCAGGCTTACCAGAGCTGCAAACACACAAGTGAAAAGCTATCAATGGCTGCATCTAATCAGCCAGTAACTAATGTAGGCTATGTTCCATTATGTTAGTGTAAGAAGTCAAATGTACTGATAATAGTCCCTGGTCACCAAAGTAATGTTACCCTTTTAGTTTTGTTACAGAGTTGCTGATCGGTTGTCATGTGTCCAGTCAGCCAGAGAAGCTGCTTGGGTAGCATGCTAACTAACGCCTAACGCAGTGGTTCTCAACTGGTGTAGCCTCAGGACCCACTATTTTCCTTGTCATGAAGTCGCGACCCAAATTTCAGATTTTTTTTTAAACCACTCAAATTTATTGCACAAAAAATAGCGCATTTATTTAATACACAATGCCTTCATGCACTGTCAAATGAACAAAAAAGTGCAACAGAAGTGCAACTACGGCTAAAAACCAATTGAAATAAGGCAGACTTGAATTACAGGCCTATATGTTTTTAAATTTAAACAAGTCAAACTGGTCATGGTCAGAAAGTCTTATTTGAACTGTATGAAATATGAAATAAAAGGCAGACTTTTCTTGAATCACAGGCAGGCTATATTCTTTTTAGTTAAACTGGTCATAACTTTTAATTAAACTGGGGCCATGCTAATCCAGTTTCAATCATCTGAATTGAACTAAAATTAAATATGAAATGAAAAGGCAGACTTCTCTTGAATTACAGGCAGAGCATATGCTTCAGCTTGTTAAACAAGTGAAACTGGTCAGGCTAATCCAGTTTCAATAATCTGAATAAAAAAAAAAAAAAAAAAAAAAGTACTGTACTGTAAAAGTCCGCGACCCAATCAAAACGGCCCCGCGACGCTACCCACCAGTTGAGAAACGCTGGCCTAACGCTAGCATTAGCTCAATTAGCTTGTTGCAACTAGTCCCAAACATTGATGAACAGTGTGTCCTAACGCCAGGGGGACAAGGTGTTTGTTTTGGCTGGCTGAGGTTAGCCTATAAGGCACAGTTGTTGTGGCTAACAGCCTCCATTCACACTAGGCTATTCACACTAGGCTATCTCTTCCATTATGTTTTCAAACCCAGCTGGCTGTATAAAATGAACAACCACAAAGTGGTGACACTTACCCATGGGTTCAGTTCATTTTGTTCATTCATTGTTTTCTGGACATGTTACCATGCTACATTAACACAGCAGGTAACAGAACAGACAGGCCTCCCATGGTTGGCGACAAGTGTATATCATTGTCTCTACCCAAGATGCAACACTGCTCTACCCAACATGCAACGCTGCTGCTCAGAGTTGCTCTTAAGCTCTATTTATCTGGTCAAATCTCACCGGATTCCTGTTTCCAGTACACTTTTAGCATTTGGTTTTTAACAGAGAAGAGTTGGAGTTGCTGAAAACATACAGTATGCAAATGAGAGGGAGACCATGAGTGATATACCCACTGAGATACAAGCATAGGTGTGTCTGTTGTCTGTATAATAGCGTGCGTGCGACAAGTGTCAAGTGTCATACAAGAAGGAAGGCTGGCCATAATGAGAATGAATCCGCACTTCCTGCCGCCCTTCAAAATAAAACCATTTAGAAGGGACAGGCACTGAATGCTGCTATAGCGCCCCCTAAAGGCTAAATGACAAAATACTTCTGATATAGGCTCAGAGTACATCCCTCCACACCTGTACCAAGTTTGGTTAGCATCGGACGATCTTTGTGAAATAGGCCCCACCCACAGAAAGTTGGAAGTGGATTATATCGCAACGGTGCGTTTTTTTTTAAAACTTCCAAAGCAGTGTTGTGCAGGACAGTCCCCACATGATGTGTGCGTTGGTTTGGTGAAGATTGGACAAAGTTTCAAGGAGAAATGGCAAAAAAACTGTTTTGGACAAAATGCAAAATGGCGGAAAATCTAGTCAGATGGAAATGGGCGTGGCCTAGTTGAGTAGATGCGGGAGGACCCAAGGAATCCAGGGAAAAAATAATTTTGATGATAGACCCTACGGTTCAAAAGTTATCAAGCAAAAGGTAAGGAGGGCTGTTATAGCGCCACCATATGGTCAATTGGTGCAATTTTTTCGGGGATAGTAAAAGACCCCTCAGTGCACCTCCCTACCAAGTTTCGTAGCTCTAGCTGTTATGGTTTCTGAATTACAGCTAATTTACTGCAAGATTTTGCAAGATTTTTCCAAACCCCATGCAAGTCAATGGGGAAAAAAATGGCGCTTAATGGCGAATTGCGGCCAAACCGCTTTCACAAACCCTTAACAAAGTCATAGCATACATGTCCTCAATAAGCCGGTCATTTTGAGGTCTGGCATGTCTATGTGGTGCAAAAATTGGGGGAGTTATTAGTCGGACAAAAAGTGGATAGCAACTATAATAATAACTAGATGGTCTACATTTCCTAACGAAAATGTAATTGTGCTTGCTGTCCTCGCCATGCACCGCCTGGCTTCCAAAATCCCTGCCCATGGACCTAGGGGGACTAAGTAGTTATGGGGGTGCCTATGTGAGTAAAAGGACTTTGGAGTAGAAGTACTTGGTAGGTGGGGAAGTCAGACTGGTTGTAGCCTACTAGAGAGACACAAAAGGCTAGCCCAATCTCTGCAATCTAAAACTACATTACCTGCAAACTACAGCATCAATAATTACCATGTATTGTAAATGTCTCCAACTGTCTCAAGGAAAATAGGACATGATAACCTCCAGAGAAGTAGTATTCCTTGTAGTGTCATTCATGTTTATGGTTGCGACAACAACTGTTTACAAAACTAGCAGGCTTACCAGAGCTGCAAACACACAAGTGAAAAGCTATCAATGGCTGCATCTAATCAGCCAGTAACTAATGTAGGCTATGTTCCATTATGTTAGTGTAAGAAGTCAAATGTACTGATAATAGTCCCTGGTCACCAAAGTAATGTTACCCTTTTAGTTTTGTTACAGAGTTGCTGATCGGTTGTCATGTGTCCAGTCAGCCAGAGAAGCTGCTTGGGTAGCATGCTAACTAACGCCTAACGCAGTGGTTCTCAACTGGTGTAGCCTCAGGACCCACTATTTTCCTTGTCATGAAGTCGCGACCCAAATTTCAGATTTTTTTTTAAACCACTCAAATTTATTGCACAAAAAATAGCGCATTTATTTAATACACAATGCCTTCATGCACTGTCAAATGAACAAAAAAGTGCAACAGAAGTGCAACTACGGCTAAAAACCAATTGAAATAAGGCAGACTTGAATTACAGGCCTATATGTTTTTAAATTTAAACAAGTCAAACTGGTCATGGTCAGAAAGTCTTATTTGAACTGTATGAAATATGAAATAAAAGGCAGACTTTTCTTGAATCACAGGCAGGCTATATTCTTTTTAGTTAAACTGGTCATAACTTTTAATTAAACTGGGGCCATGCTAATCCAGTTTCAATCATCTGAATTGAACTAAAATTAAATATGAAATGAAAAGGCAGACTTCTCTTGAATTACAGGCAGAGCATATGCTTCAGCTTGTTAAACAAGTGAAACTGGTCAGGCTAATCCAGTTTCAATAATCTGAATAAAAAAAAAAAAAAAAAAAAAAGTACTGTACTGTAAAAGTCCGCGACCCAATCAAAACGGCCCCGCGACGCTACCCACCAGTTGAGAAACGCTGGCCTAACGCTAGCATTAGCTCAATTAGCTTGTTGCAACTAGTCCCAAACATTGATGAACAGTGTGTCCTAACGCCAGGGGGACAAGGTGTTTGTTTTGGCTGGCTGAGGTTAGCCTATAAGGCACAGTTGTTGTGGCTAACAGCCTCCATTCACACTAGGCTATTCACACTAGGCTATCTCTTCCATTATGTTTTCAAACCCAGCTGGCTGTATAAAATGAACAACCACAAAGTGGTGACACTTACCCATGGGTTCAGTTCATTTTGTTCATTCATTGTTTTCTGGACATGTTACCATGCTACATTAACACAGCAGGTAACAGAACAGACAGGCCTCCCATGGTTGGCGACAAGTGTATATCATTGTCTCTACCCAAGATGCAACACTGCTCTACCCAACATGCAACGCTGCTGCTCAGAGTTGCTCTTAAGCTCTATTTATCTGGTCAAATCTCACCGGATTCCTGTTTCCAGTACACTTTTAGCATTTGGTTTTTAACAGAGAAGAGTTGGAGTTGCTGAAAACATACAGTATGCAAATGAGAGGGAGACCATGAGTGATATACCCACTGAGATACAAGCATAGGTGTGTCTGTTGTCTGTATAATAGCGTGCGTGCGACAAGTGTCAAGTGTCATACAAGAAGGAAGGCTGGCCATAATGAGAATGAATCCGCACTTCCTGCCGCCCTTCAAAATAAAACCATTTAGAAGGGACAGGCACTGAATGCTGCTATAGCGCCCCCTAAAGGCTAAATGACAAAATACTTCTGATATAGGCTCAGAGTACATCCCTCCACACCTGTACCAAGTTTGGTTAGCATCGGACGATCTTTGTGAAATAGGCCCCACCCACAGAAAGTTGGAAGTGGATTATATCGCAACGGTGCGTTTTTTTTTAAAACTTCCAAAGCAGTGTTGTGCAGGACAGTCCCCACATGATGTGTGCGTTGGTTTGGTGAAGATTGGACAAAGTTTCAAGGAGAAATGGCAAAAAAACTGTTTTGGACAAAATGCAAAATGGCGGAAAATCTAGTCAGATGGAAATGGGCGTGGCCTAGTTGAGTAGATGCGGGAGGACCCAAGGAATCCAGGGAAAAAATAATTTTGATGATAGACCCTACGGTTCAAAAGTTATCAAGCAAAAGGTAAGGAGGGCTGTTATAGCGCCACCATATGGTCAATTGGTGCAATTTTTTCGGGGATAGTAAAAGACCCCTCAGTGCACCTCCCTACCAAGTTTCGTAGCTCTAGCTGTTATGGTTTCTGAATTACAGCTAATTTACTGCAAGATTTTGCAAGATTTTTCCAAACCCCATGCAAGTCAATGGGGAAAAAAATGGCGCTTAATGGCGAATTGCGGCCAAACCGCTTTCACAAACCCTTAACAAAGTCATAGCATACATGTCCTCAATAAGCCGGTCATTTTGAGGTCTGGCATGTCTATGTGGTGCAAAAATTGGGGGAGTTATTAGTCGGACAAAAAGTGGATAGCAACTATAATAATAACTAGATGGTCTACATTTCCTAACGAAAATGTAATTGTGCTTGCTGTCCTCGCCATGCACCGCCTGGCTTCCAAAATCCCTGCCCATGGACCTAGGGGGACTAAGTAGTTATGGGGGTGCCTATGTGAGTAAAAGGACTTTGGAGTAGAAGTACTTGGTAGGTGGGGAAGTCAGACTGGTTGTAGCCTACTAGAGAGACACAAAAGGCTAGCCCAATCTCTGCAATCTAAAACTACATTACCTGCAAACTACAGCATCAATAATTACCATGTATTGTAAATGTCTCCAACTGTCTCAAGGAAAATAGGACATGATAACCTCCAGAGAAGTAGTATTCCTTGTAGTGTCATTCATGTTTATGGTTGCGACAACAACTGTTTACAAAACTAGCAGGCTTACCAGAGCTGCAAACACACAAGTGAAAAGCTATCAATGGCTGCATCTAATCAGCCAGTAACTAATGTAGGCTATGTTCCATTATGTTAGTGTAAGAAGTCAAATGTACTGATAATAGTCCCTGGTCACCAAAGTAATGTTACCCTTTTAGTTTTGTTACAGAGTTGCTGATCGGTTGTCATGTGTCCAGTCAGCCAGAGAAGCTGCTTGGGTAGCATGCTAACTAACGCCTAACGCAGTGGTTCTCAACTGGTGTAGCCTCAGGACCCACTATTTTCCTTGTCATGAAGTCGCGACCCAAATTTCAGATTTTTTTTTAAACCACTCAAATTTATTGCACAAAAAATAGCGCATTTATTTAATACACAATGCCTTCATGCACTGTCAAATGAACAAAAAAGTGCAACAGAAGTGCAACTACGGCTAAAAACCAATTGAAATAAGGCAGACTTGAATTACAGGCCTATATGTTTTTAAATTTAAACAAGTCAAACTGGTCATGGTCAGAAAGTCTTATTTGAACTGTATGAAATATGAAATAAAAGGCAGACTTTTCTTGAATCACAGGCAGGCTATATTCTTTTTAGTTAAACTGGTCATAACTTTTAATTAAACTGGGGCCATGCTAATCCAGTTTCAATCATCTGAATTGAACTAAAATTAAATATGAAATGAAAAGGCAGACTTCTCTTGAATTACAGGCAGAGCATATGCTTCAGCTTGTTAAACAAGTGAAACTGGTCAGGCTAATCCAGTTTCAATAATCTGAATAAAAAAAAAAAAAAAAAAAAAAGTACTGTACTGTAAAAGTCCGCGACCCAATCAAAACGGCCCCGCGACGCTACCCACCAGTTGAGAAACGCTGGCCTAACGCTAGCATTAGCTCAATTAGCTTGTTGCAACTAGTCCCAAACATTGATGAACAGTGTGTCCTAACGCCAGGGGGACAAGGTGTTTGTTTTGGCTGGCTGAGGTTAGCCTATAAGGCACAGTTGTTGTGGCTAACAGCCTCCATTCACACTAGGCTATTCACACTAGGCTATCTCTTCCATTATGTTTTCAAACCCAGCTGGCTGTATAAAATGAACAACCACAAAGTGGTGACACTTACCCATGGGTTCAGTTCATTTTGTTCATTCATTGTTTTCTGGACATGTTACCATGCTACATTAACACAGCAGGTAACAGAACAGACAGGCCTCCCATGGTTGGCGACAAGTGTATATCATTGTCTCTACCCAAGATGCAACACTGCTCTACCCAACATGCAACGCTGCTGCTCAGAGTTGCTCTTAAGCTCTATTTATCTGGTCAAATCTCACCGGATTCCTGTTTCCAGTACACTTTTAGCATTTGGTTTTTAACAGAGAAGAGTTGGAGTTGCTGAAAACATACAGTATGCAAATGAGAGGGAGACCATGAGTGATATACCCACTGAGATACAAGCATAGGTGTGTCTGTTGTCTGTATAATAGCGTGCGTGCGACAAGTGTCAAGTGTCATACAAGAAGGAAGGCTGGCCATAATGAGAATGAATCCGCACTTCCTGCCGCCCTTCAAAATAAAACCATTTAGAAGGGACAGGCACTGAATGCTGCTATAGCGCCCCCTAAAGGCTAAATGACAAAATACTTCTGATATAGGCTCAGAGTACATCCCTCCACACCTGTACCAAGTTTGGTTAGCATCGGACGATCTTTGTGAAATAGGCCCCACCCACAGAAAGTTGGAAGTGGATTATATCGCAACGGTGCGTTTTTTTTTAAAACTTCCAAAGCAGTGTTGTGCAGGACAGTCCCCACATGATGTGTGCGTTGGTTTGGTGAAGATTGGACAAAGTTTCAAGGAGAAATGGCAAAAAAACTGTTTTGGACAAAATGCAAAATGGCGGAAAATCTAGTCAGATGGAAATGGGCGTGGCCTAGTTGAGTAGATGCGGGAGGACCCAAGGAATCCAGGGAAAAAATAATTTTGATGATAGACCCTACGGTTCAAAAGTTATCAAGCAAAAGGTAAGGAGGGCTGTTATAGCGCCACCATATGGTCAATTGGTGCAATTTTTTCGGGGATAGTAAAAGACCCCTCAGTGCACCTCCCTACCAAGTTTCGTAGCTCTAGCTGTTATGGTTTCTGAATTACAGCTAATTTACTGCAAGATTTTGCAAGATTTTTCCAAACCCCATGCAAGTCAATGGGGAAAAAAATGGCGCTTAATGGCGAATTGCGGCCAAACCGCTTTCACAAACCCTTAACAAAGTCATAGCATACATGTCCTCAATAAGCCGGTCATTTTGAGGTCTGGCATGTCTATGTGGTGCAAAAATTGGGGGAGTTATTAGTCGGACAAAAAGTGGATAGCAACTATAATAATAACTAGATGGTCTACATTTCCTAACGAAAATGTAATTGTGCTTGCTGTCCTCGCCATGCACCGCCTGGCTTCCAAAATCCCTGCCCATGGACCTAGGGGGACTAAGTAGTTATGGGGGTGCCTATGTGAGTAAAAGGACTTTGGAGTAGAAGTACTTGGTAGGTGGGGAAGTCAGACTGGTTGTAGCCTACTAGAGAGACACAAAAGGCTAGCCCAATCTCTGCAATCTAAAACTACATTACCTGCAAACTACAGCATCAATAATTACCATGTATTGTAAATGTCTCCAACTGTCTCAAGGAAAATAGGACATGATAACCTCCAGAGAAGTAGTATTCCTTGTAGTGTCATTCATGTTTATGGTTGCGACAACAACTGTTTACAAAACTAGCAGGCTTACCAGAGCTGCAAACACACAAGTGAAAAGCTATCAATGGCTGCATCTAATCAGCCAGTAACTAATGTAGGCTATGTTCCATTATGTTAGTGTAAGAAGTCAAATGTACTGATAATAGTCCCTGGTCACCAAAGTAATGTTACCCTTTTAGTTTTGTTACAGAGTTGCTGATCGGTTGTCATGTGTCCAGTCAGCCAGAGAAGCTGCTTGGGTAGCATGCTAACTAACGCCTAACGCAGTGGTTCTCAACTGGTGTAGCCTCAGGACCCACTATTTTCCTTGTCATGAAGTCGCGACCCAAATTTCAGATTTTTTTTTAAACCACTCAAATTTATTGCACAAAAAATAGCGCATTTATTTAATACACAATGCCTTCATGCACTGTCAAATGAACAAAAAAGTGCAACAGAAGTGCAACTACGGCTAAAAACCAATTGAAATAAGGCAGACTTGAATTACAGGCCTATATGTTTTTAAATTTAAACAAGTCAAACTGGTCATGGTCAGAAAGTCTTATTTGAACTGTATGAAATATGAAATAAAAGGCAGACTTTTCTTGAATCACAGGCAGGCTATATTCTTTTTAGTTAAACTGGTCATAACTTTTAATTAAACTGGGGCCATGCTAATCCAGTTTCAATCATCTGAATTGAACTAAAATTAAATATGAAATGAAAAGGCAGACTTCTCTTGAATTACAGGCAGAGCATATGCTTCAGCTTGTTAAACAAGTGAAACTGGTCAGGCTAATCCAGTTTCAATAATCTGAATAAAAAAAAAAAAAAAAAAAAAAGTACTGTACTGTAAAAGTCCGCGACCCAATCAAAACGGCCCCGCGACGCTACCCACCAGTTGAGAAACGCTGGCCTAACGCTAGCATTAGCTCAATTAGCTTGTTGCAACTAGTCCCAAACATTGATGAACAGTGTGTCCTAACGCCAGGGGGACAAGGTGTTTGTTTTGGCTGGCTGAGGTTAGCCTATAAGGCACAGTTGTTGTGGCTAACAGCCTCCATTCACACTAGGCTATTCACACTAGGCTATCTCTTCCATTATGTTTTCAAACCCAGCTGGCTGTATAAAATGAACAACCACAAAGTGGTGACACTTACCCATGGGTTCAGTTCATTTTGTTCATTCATTGTTTTCTGGACATGTTACCATGCTACATTAACACAGCAGGTAACAGAACAGACAGGCCTCCCATGGTTGGCGACAAGTGTATATCATTGTCTCTACCCAAGATGCAACACTGCTCTACCCAACATGCAACGCTGCTGCTCAGAGTTGCTCTTAAGCTCTATTTATCTGGTCAAATCTCACCGGATTCCTGTTTCCAGTACACTTTTAGCATTTGGTTTTTAACAGAGAAGAGTTGGAGTTGCTGAAAACATACAGTATGCAAATGAGAGGGAGACCATGAGTGATATACCCACTGAGATACAAGCATAGGTGTGTCTGTTGTCTGTATAATAGCGTGCGTGCGACAAGTGTCAAGTGTCATACAAGAAGGAAGGCTGGCCATAATGAGAATGAATCCGCACTTCCTGCCGCCCTTCAAAATAAAACCATTTAGAAGGGACAGGCACTGAATGCTGCTATAGCGCCCCCTAAAGGCTAAATGACAAAATACTTCTGATATAGGCTCAGAGTACATCCCTCCACACCTGTACCAAGTTTGGTTAGCATCGGACGATCTTTGTGAAATAGGCCCCACCCACAGAAAGTTGGAAGTGGATTATATCGCAACGGTGCGTTTTTTTTTAAAACTTCCAAAGCAGTGTTGTGCAGGACAGTCCCCACATGATGTGTGCGTTGGTTTGGTGAAGATTGGACAAAGTTTCAAGGAGAAATGGCAAAAAAACTGTTTTGGACAAAATGCAAAATGGCGGAAAATCTAGTCAGATGGAAATGGGCGTGGCCTAGTTGAGTAGATGCGGGAGGACCCAAGGAATCCAGGGAAAAAATAATTTTGATGATAGACCCTACGGTTCAAAAGTTATCAAGCAAAAGGTAAGGAGGGCTGTTATAGCGCCACCATATGGTCAATTGGTGCAATTTTTTCGGGGATAGTAAAAGACCCCTCAGTGCACCTCCCTACCAAGTTTCGTAGCTCTAGCTGTTATGGTTTCTGAATTACAGCTAATTTACTGCAAGATTTTGCAAGATTTTTCCAAACCCCATGCAAGTCAATGGGGAAAAAAATGGCGCTTAATGGCGAATTGCGGCCAAACCGCTTTCACAAACCCTTAACAAAGTCATAGCATACATGTCCTCAATAAGCCGGTCATTTTGAGGTCTGGCATGTCTATGTGGTGCAAAAATTGGGGGAGTTATTAGTCGGACAAAAAGTGGATAGCAACTATAATAATAACTAGAAGGTCTACATTTCCTAACGAAAATGTAATTGTGCTTGCTGTCCTCGCCATGCACCGCCTGGCTTGCAAGGTCCCTGCCCATGCAATTAGGGGGACTAATGCTGCCTTCCAGACACCTGGGACGTGGGTGTTTCCCAGTGGAAAAGTCCCAGTCCCCACCTTCAACACAATATTTGTGCTATAGGCTCAGAGTACATCCGTCCACACCTGTACCAAGTTTGGTTAGCATCGGACGATCTTTGTGAAATAGGCCCCACCCACTGAACTTTGGAAGTTGATTATATCGCAACGGTGCATTTTTTTTCAAAAACCACGAAACAGTGTTGTGCAGGACACTCATCACATCGTCACCTTGCTAAACTAATGGCTTAAGTCCTTTAATCCACTTATGCAACATGATTTGACATACAGCGTTATTTGTATGTTAATAGTCATATATTGTCATAACCTTTTTGTGTGAAATGATTAAAGGTCCCATATTGTGTAGTTTTCTGCTGTTTTAAACATTTGTCAGGGGTCTTTAAAATAAGGTCATGCATACTGTTTGGCATTTGGAGACAAGTTTTTTTTTTATTGCATTTCTAGCCATTCTAGGTCTGTGCTCATTAAATATGCAGGTTTGGCCACAGAGGCGCCGCTGATTGGCCGATGAGGTGCCCCGCTCTGATTGGCCGCCTGATCTGTCAATCTGGGTAGAGCACTTAGTGCAGCGCAGATGAAATTTCACGAAATGGCAGCAGTGAGACCGTACGACTTTGAACCTGAAGCTGACTCTGATTCAGAGTCAGCTGTAAAATTGGACGGGCTATCGAATGGCGTCAGTCCCGTGTCTGTAGCTGCTTGTGTGACCTATGGTATCTGCCTCTGCTGAAGTATTTCACAGGATTCGGAAGGATGGAGCATTTGTGGTTTATTCTGAAAGGGAGGGATACACAACAACCACAATCAGCATGGCATGGTGGGTATTGGTCTCTCTCTGCTCCAGCTACTGTGAAAGGCAAGTTAAACACTTTCAAGAACGGCTCTCAGAGCTAACGCTAATTAGCCTCTTACGTTAGCTCAGAACGCTACGTGACTACTTCCAGTCAGTAAACATAAATGTAGCAGTTCAACTGAAAACAGGTTGCATTGGAAGTACAGGATAATGTCAATTGTTGATTCTGACTGCTTCTACACATAATATGGTGATGCAAACCACATTTATATAGCAATTTAAAGCTGAGAGCACGGAGGACCAAACTCACCCACAGAAGGAAGCCATTGTCTGTGAGTGACCCACAATGCACTGCGTGTACATAGCAAAACACAACATAGGATTTCTGGTAAGCACTTTCATGATGGTTGCTGGTCCCAAATTAAACATGAATTGAACTATAAATATGTTATTTATGCACACTGTTACACTAGCGCGAGATACGGCCAAAAAACGACCAAAATTAATTGTTGCTCCAAATTACACCAAACTTAAACCGAAGCATCTATGCCATGAGAGGGATTCAGGCACAAAGTTTCATGCAGTTTCATCGATTTTCCTAGGAGTTATGATCATCTGATGTTGTAACTACATTTTAAACACTTATCAAGTCAAGTTTCAAGTCAAGTTTATTTATATAGCCCTAATTCACAAGCATGTCTCAGAGGGCTTCACAGAAAGTATGTCTAGCTGATTCTAGCTAACACACAGTAACAAGAATATACAGAATAAAGATAACATTTGAACATTTGAAGAAAGCAGGAGAGTGGAGGAGGGAGGGAGAGGGAGGAGGGAGGGGAGGGGGGAGGTGGGGAGAAAATAGGAAATGTGGAGGAGGAGAGAACAGAGGAGGAGAGATGAGGGTGCAGGGGAGGGAGAGCCAGGGTAGGGGTAGGGTCTAGGGTTGGGGGAGGGGAGGGAGTAGGATACGGGCCCGGATTAGGGCGAGGGTGGGGAGAAATGGGAAATGTGGAGGAGGAGAGAACAGGGAAGGAGAGGGTGCAGGGGAGGGAGAGCAGGGGGAATGTGAGAGGGAGGAGAGGGCAGAGAGGAGGAGAGAACAGAGAAGGAGAGGTGGGAGGGCGCAGGGGAAGGAGAGCAGTGGGAATGTGAGAGAGGGGAGAGGACAGAGAGGAGGAGAGAACAGAGAAGGAGAGGTGGAAGGGTACAGGGGAGGTAGAGTAGAGGTAGGGTCTAGGGTGGAGGGAGGGAGTAGGATACGGGCCCGGATTAGGGCGAGGGTGGGGAGAAAATGGGAAATGTGGAGGAGGAGAGAACAGAGAAGGAGAGGTGGGAGGGTGGAGGGGAAGGAGAGCAGGGGGAATGTGAGAGAGGGGGGAGGACAGAGAGTAGAGGTAGGGTCTAGGGTGGAGGGAGGGAGTAGGATACGGGCCCGGATTAGGGCGAGGGTGGGGGGAAAATGGGAAATGTGGAGGAGGAGAGAACAGAGAAGGAGAGGTGGGAGGGTGCAGGGGAAGGAGAGCAGGGCGAATGTGAGAGAGGGGGGAGGACAGAGAGGCAGAGAAGGAGAGGTGGGAGGGTGCAGGGGAAGGAGAGCAGGGGGAATGTGAGAGAAGGGAGAGCAGGAAGTGGCAGGGATTCAGGAAAATAGGGGAGAAGGAGCAGAGGGGGGAGAATGAGGAGAGAGCAGGAGAAGGGAGGGGGGGGCGGTGGGATGTGGGGGAGGAAAGAGCATGGAAAGAGAGGAGAACAAGAAGGGGGAAGAAGGGAAGAAGCGGGGGAAGGGGGAAAGAGAGGGGGGGGAGAAGATCAGACAACTGACTACTCTAAGCATTAACCAGAGCTAACTGGGACATAGTATCTAGCTAATCTACAGCCTAATCTGGCCTATCCTACCCTGCTCTAGTCTGATTTTAGCCTGAACACTAACAGGTCAGCCTTAGGCTGTAGCTTATCTATCGCCTACCTAAGCTGTTCTAAACCAACCGGCAGCCCTCGACCAGTGATGAAGAGCACCGATGCCCCCCGACCCGGCCCCCGCCCACATAAGGCGTGGGAGGGAAGGCCAGGCCGGGACACAGCGGCACCCCCTCACCCCCAGTGAACGCAAGAAAACCTTTCCACCATATGGATCGCCGCATGGATTGCCCCAGTGACTTGGCTGAGGAGGAACCTTGTGAGGTCGTTGTGCTAGGGGCCAATTGCTGCGGCCCGGGCGGACCCAGCCCCCACGCGACCCGCCCCCCCAGCCCCCAGCCACCAGCATAGTGACTGAGAGCGTGAGAGCAGGCCACGCGGGGGACGGGCCCACCCAGGCCACAGCAGCGGACCCCCATCTGGGGACTCCCCTCCGAGACAGGCCGAGAGATGCCGGGCTAAACCATGCACAGAGTTTCCGATAATGAAACTCTGTGAATGGTTTATTATGGAAATAAATAATTTATGCGCTGCTATGCGCCCTTCTCGTTGACTCCCGAACTTCGACGCTGCATCTACTAGACGTAAAATTCGACGATCTAGCTAACGGTGTCAGTCCAGTGTCTGTAGCTGTTTCCGTTCCCGAGATACGGCCAACAAACGGCCAAAAACACTATAAAACACTGTTTTTTTGATGGGTTCCAAATGACACCAAAATTAAACAGAAGCATCTATGCCATGAGAAGGATTCAGGCACAAAGTTTGATGCAGTTTCATCAATTTTCCTAGGAGTTATGATCTTCTGATGTTGCCGACAACAGATAATACTAACCCAACAACAAATGCTCATAACTCCTAGGAAAATGGATGAAACTGCATGAAACTAGGTGCGTGAATTCATCTCATGATGATGATGCTTCGGTTTAAGTTTGGTGTAATTTGGAGCAATTATTATTATTTATTTTTTTTACTTTTTCAAGGAGGAAGCGCAAAAAAACTGTTTTGGACAAAATTCAAAATGGCAGGAAATCTAGTCAGACGGAAATAGGCGTGGCCTAGATGAGTAGATGCGGAAGGACCCAAGGAATCCAGGGAAAAAAAAGTTTGATGATAGACCCTACGGTTCAAAAGTTATGAACCAAAACATAAAGAGGGCTGTTATAGCACCACCATCTTGTCAATTGGTGCAATTATTTCGTGGATAGTAAAATACCCCTCTGTGAACCTCCCTAACAAGTTTCATAGCTGTACCTCATATGGTTTCTGAGATACAGCTAATTTAATGTTTTTTTTTGTCTATATGATTCTCTGTACCCAGAATGCAACACTCCTGCTCAGAGTTACTGTTAAGCTATATTTATCTGGTGAAATCACACTAGATTCCTGCTTCCAGTACACTTTTTGCATGTGTTTTTTAACAGAGAAGAGCTGCAGCTGCTCAAAAGATAATATATAAAATGTATGAGAGTGAGACCATGAGTGATATAACACTTGTAATACATGTATAGGTGTGTCTGTTGTCTGTATAATAGCGTGCGTGCGACAAGTGACAAGTGATACAAGAAGGAAGGCTGGCCATAATGAGAATGAATCTGCACTTCCTGCCGCCCTTCAAAATAAAACAATTGAGAAGGGACAGGCACTGAATGCTGCTATAGCGCCCCCTAAAGGCTAAATGACAAAATACTTCTGATATAGGCTCAGAGTACATCCCTCCACACCTGTACCAAGTTTGGTTAGCATCGGACGATTTTTGTGAAATAGGCCCCACCCACAGAAGATTGGAAGTGGATTATATCGCAATGGTGTGTTTTTTTTTTTAACTTCCAAATCAGTGTTGTGCAGGAGACTCCCAACATGATGTGTGCGTTGGTTTGGTGAAGATTGGACAAAATTTCAAGGGGAAATGGCAAAAAAACGGTTTTGGACAAAATGCAAAATGGCGGAAAATCTAGATATACGGAAATGGGCGTGGCCTAGATGAGTAGATGCGGGAGGACCCAAGGAATCCAGGGAAAAAAGAATTTTGATGATTGACCCTACGGTTCAAAAGTTATGGACCAAAAGGTAAGGAGGGCTGTTATAGCGCCACCATCTGGTCAATTGGTGAATTTTTTTCGGGGATAGTAAAAGACCCCTCAGTGCACCTCCCTACCAAGTTTCGTAGCTCTAGCTGTTATGGTTTCTGAATGACAGCTAATTTACTGCAAGATTTTGTATGGTTTTTCCAAACCCCATGCAAGTCAATGGGGAAAAAAATGGCGCTTAATGGCGAATTGCGGCCAAACCGCTTTCACAAACCCTTAACAAAGTCATAGCATACATGTCCTCAATGAGGCGGTCATTTTGAGGTCTGGCATGTCTATGTGGCGCAAAAATTGAGGGAGTTATTACGCGGCTAACTTTTTGGCAGATAGAATAATAATAATATTAAGTATGTGGGATTTCAAGATTGTGCCTTGCTTGTCAGCAAGCACAATAATAAGTATGTGGGATTTCAAGATTGTGCCTTGCTTGTCAGCAAGCACAATAATAATGGGGGACTTTCTAATTTGTGCCTTGCTTTCAGCCAAAGTGTCAAGTGTCATACAAGAAGGAAGGCTGGCCATAATGAGAATGAATCTGCACTTCCTGCCGCCCTTCAAAATAAAACCATTTAGAAGGGACAGGCACTGAATGCTGCTATAGCGCCCCCTAAAGGCTAAATGACAAAATACTTCTGATATAGGCTCAGAGTACATCCCTCCACACCTGTACCAAGTTTGGTTAGCATCGGACGATTTTTGTGAAATAGGCCCCACCCACAGAAGATTGGAAGTGGATTATATCGCAACGGTGCGTTTTTTTCAAAAACTTCCAAATCAGTGTTGTGCAGGACAGTCCCCACATGATGTGTGCGTTGGTTTGGTGAAGATTGGACAAAGTTTCAAGGAGAAATGGCAAAAAAACTGTTTTGGACAAAATGCAAAATGGCGGAAAATCTAGTCAGACGCAAATGGGCGTGGCCTAGTTGAGTAGATGCGGGAGGACCCAAGGAATCCAGGGAAAAAAGAATTTTGATGATAAACCCTACGGTTCAAAAGTTATCGAGCAAAAGGTAAGGAGGGCTGTTATAGCGCCACCATATGGTCAATTGATGCAATTTTTTCGGGGATAGTAAAAGACCCCTCAGTGCACCTCCCCATCAAGTTTCGTAGCTCTAGCTCTTATGGTTTCTGAATTACACCTAATTTACTGCAAGATTTTGCAAGATTTTTCCAAACCCCATGCAAGTCAATGGGGAAAAAAATGGCGCTTAATGGCGAATTGCGGCCAAACCGCTTTCACAAACCCTTAGCAAAGTCATAGCATACATGTCCTCAATAAGCCGGTCATTTTGAGGTCTGGCATGTCTATGTGGCGCAAAAATTGAGGGAGTTATTACGCGGCTAACTTTTTGGCAGATATAAGAATAATAATAAGTATGTGGGATTTCAAGATTGTGCCTTGCTTGTCAGCAAGCACAATAACTAGATGGTCTACATTTCCTAACGAAAATGTAATTGTGCTTGCTGTCCTCGCCATGCACCGCCTGGCTTCCAAAATCCCTGCCCATGGACCTAGGGGGACTAAGTAGTTATGGGGGTGCCTATGTGAGTAAAAGGACTTTGGAGTAGAAGTACTTGGTAGGTGGGGAAGTCAGACTGGTTGTAGCCTACTAGAGAGACACAAAAGGCTAGCCCAATCTCTGCAATCTAAAACTACATTACCTGCAAACTACAGCATCAATAATTACCATGTATTGTAAATGTCTCCAACTGTCTCAAGGAAAATAGGACATGATAACCTCCAGAGAAGTAGTATTCCTTGTAGTGTCATTCATGTTTATGGTTGCGACAACAACTGTTTACAAAACTAGCAGGCTTACCAGAGCTGCAAACACACAAGTGAAAAGCTATCAATGGCTGCATCTAATCAGCCAGTAACTAATGTAGGCTATGTTCCATTATGTTAGTGTAAGAAGTCAAATGTACTGATAATAGTCCCTGGTCACCAAAGTAATGTTACCCTTTTAGTTTTGTTACAGAGTTGCTGATCGGTTGTCATGTGTCCAGTCAGCCAGAGAAGCTGCTTGGGTAGCATGCTAACTAACGCCTAACGCAGTGGTTCTCAACTGGTGTAGCCTCAGGACCCACTATTTTCCTTGTCATGAAGTCGCGACCCAAATTTCAGATTTTTTTTTAAACCACTCAAATTTATTGCACAAAAAATAGCGCATTTATTTAATACACAATGCCTTCATGCACTGTCAAATGAACAAAAAAGTGCAACAGAAGTGCAACTACGGCTAAAAACCAATTGAAATAAGGCAGACTTGAATTACAGGCCTATATGTTTTTAAATTTAAACAAGTCAAACTGGTCATGGTCAGAAAGTCTTATTTGAACTGTATGAAATATGAAATAAAAGGCAGACTTTTCTTGAATCACAGGCAGGCTATATTCTTTTTAGTTAAACTGGTCATAACTTTTAATTAAACTGGGGCCATGCTAATCCAGTTTCAATCATCTGAATTGAACTAAAATTAAATATGAAATGAAAAGGCAGACTTCTCTTGAATTACAGGCAGAGCATATGCTTCAGCTTGTTAAACAAGTGAAACTGGTCAGGCTAATCCAGTTTCAATAATCTGAATAAAAAAAAAAAAAAAAAAAAAAGTACTGTACTGTAAAAGTCCGCGACCCAATCAAAACGGCCCCGCGACGCTACCCACCAGTTGAGAAACGCTGGCCTAACGCTAGCATTAGCTCAATTAGCTTGTTGCAACTAGTCCCAAACATTGATGAACAGTGTGTCCTAACGCCAGGGGGACAAGGTGTTTGTTTTGGCTGGCTGAGGTTAGCCTATAAGGCACAGTTGTTGTGGCTAACAGCCTCCATTCACACTAGGCTATTCACACTAGGCTATCTCTTCCATTATGTTTTCAAACCCAGCTGGCTGTATAAAATGAACAACCACAAAGTGGTGACACTTACCCATGGGTTCAGTTCATTTTGTTCATTCATTGTTTTCTGGACATGTTACCATGCTACATTAACACAGCAGGTAACAGAACAGACAGGCCTCCCATGGTTGGCGACAAGTGTATATCATTGTCTCTACCCAAGATGCAACACTGCTCTACCCAACATGCAACGCTGCTGCTCAGAGTTGCTCTTAAGCTCTATTTATCTGGTCAAATCTCACCGGATTCCTGTTTCCAGTACACTTTTAGCATTTGGTTTTTAACAGAGAAGAGTTGGAGTTGCTGAAAACATACAGTATGCAAATGAGAGGGAGACCATGAGTGATATACCCACTGAGATACAAGCATAGGTGTGTCTGTTGTCTGTATAATAGCGTGCGTGCGACAAGTGTCAAGTGTCATACAAGAAGGAAGGCTGGCCATAATGAGAATGAATCCGCACTTCCTGCCGCCCTTCAAAATAAAACCATTTAGAAGGGACAGGCACTGAATGCTGCTATAGCGCCCCCTAAAGGCTAAATGACAAAATACTTCTGATATAGGCTCAGAGTACATCCCTCCACACCTGTACCAAGTTTGGTTAGCATCGGACGATCTTTGTGAAATAGGCCCCACCCACAGAAAGTTGGAAGTGGATTATATCGCAACGGTGCGTTTTTTTTTAAAACTTCCAAAGCAGTGTTGTGCAGGACAGTCCCCACATGATGTGTGCGTTGGTTTGGTGAAGATTGGACAAAGTTTCAAGGAGAAATGGCAAAAAAACTGTTTTGGACAAAATGCAAAATGGCGGAAAATCTAGTCAGATGGAAATGGGCGTGGCCTAGTTGAGTAGATGCGGGAGGACCCAAGGAATCCAGGGAAAAAATAATTTTGATGATAGACCCTACGGTTCAAAAGTTATCAAGCAAAAGGTAAGGAGGGCTGTTATAGCGCCACCATATGGTCAATTGGTGCAATTTTTTCGGGGATAGTAAAAGACCCCTCAGTGCACCTCCCTACCAAGTTTCGTAGCTCTAGCTGTTATGGTTTCTGAATTACAGCTAATTTACTGCAAGATTTTGCAAGATTTTTCCAAACCCCATGCAAGTCAATGGGGAAAAAAATGGCGCTTAATGGCGAATTGCGGCCAAACCGCTTTCACAAACCCTTAACAAAGTCATAGCATACATGTCCTCAATAAGCCGGTCATTTTGAGGTCTGGCATGTCTATGTGGTGCAAAAATTGGGGGAGTTATTAGTCGGACAAAAAGTGGATAGCAACTATAATAATAACTAGATGGTCTACATTTCCTAACGAAAATGTAATTGTGCTTGCTGTCCTCGCCATGCACCGCCTGGCTTCCAAAATCCCTGCCCATGGACCTAGGGGGACTAAGTAGTTATGGGGGTGCCTATGTGAGTAAAAGGACTTTGGAGTAGAAGTACTTGGTAGGTGGGGAAGTCAGACTGGTTGTAGCCTACTAGAGAGACACAAAAGGCTAGCCCAATCTCTGCAATCTAAAACTACATTACCTGCAAACTACAGCATCAATAATTACCATGTATTGTAAATGTCTCCAACTGTCTCAAGGAAAATAGGACATGATAACCTCCAGAGAAGTAGTATTCCTTGTAGTGTCATTCATGTTTATGGTTGCGACAACAACTGTTTACAAAACTAGCAGGCTTACCAGAGCTGCAAACACACAAGTGAAAAGCTATCAATGGCTGCATCTAATCAGCCAGTAACTAATGTAGGCTATGTTCCATTATGTTAGTGTAAGAAGTCAAATGTACTGATAATAGTCCCTGGTCACCAAAGTAATGTTACCCTTTTAGTTTTGTTACAGAGTTGCTGATCGGTTGTCATGTGTCCAGTCAGCCAGAGAAGCTGCTTGGGTAGCATGCTAACTAACGCCTAACGCAGTGGTTCTCAACTGGTGTAGCCTCAGGACCCACTATTTTCCTTGTCATGAAGTCGCGACCCAAATTTCAGATTTTTTTTTAAACCACTCAAATTTATTGCACAAAAAATAGCGCATTTATTTAATACACAATGCCTTCATGCACTGTCAAATGAACAAAAAAGTGCAACAGAAGTGCAACTACGGCTAAAAACCAATTGAAATAAGGCAGACTTGAATTACAGGCCTATATGTTTTTAAATTTAAACAAGTCAAACTGGTCATGGTCAGAAAGTCTTATTTGAACTGTATGAAATATGAAATAAAAGGCAGACTTTTCTTGAATCACAGGCAGGCTATATTCTTTTTAGTTAAACTGGTCATAACTTTTAATTAAACTGGGGCCATGCTAATCCAGTTTCAATCATCTGAATTGAACTAAAATTAAATATGAAATGAAAAGGCAGACTTCTCTTGAATTACAGGCAGAGCATATGCTTCAGCTTGTTAAACAAGTGAAACTGGTCAGGCTAATCCAGTTTCAATAATCTGAATAAAAAAAAAAAAAAAAAAAAAAGTACTGTACTGTAAAAGTCCGCGACCCAATCAAAACGGCCCCGCGACGCTACCCACCAGTTGAGAAACGCTGGCCTAACGCTAGCATTAGCTCAATTAGCTTGTTGCAACTAGTCCCAAACATTGATGAACAGTGTGTCCTAACGCCAGGGGGACAAGGTGTTTGTTTTGGCTGGCTGAGGTTAGCCTATAAGGCACAGTTGTTGTGGCTAACAGCCTCCATTCACACTAGGCTATTCACACTAGGCTATCTCTTCCATTATGTTTTCAAACCCAGCTGGCTGTATAAAATGAACAACCACAAAGTGGTGACACTTACCCATGGGTTCAGTTCATTTTGTTCATTCATTGTTTTCTGGACATGTTACCATGCTACATTAACACAGCAGGTAACAGAACAGACAGGCCTCCCATGGTTGGCGACAAGTGTATATCATTGTCTCTACCCAAGATGCAACACTGCTCTACCCAACATGCAACGCTGCTGCTCAGAGTTGCTCTTAAGCTCTATTTATCTGGTCAAATCTCACCGGATTCCTGTTTCCAGTACACTTTTAGCATTTGGTTTTTAACAGAGAAGAGTTGGAGTTGCTGAAAACATACAGTATGCAAATGAGAGGGAGACCATGAGTGATATACCCACTGAGATACAAGCATAGGTGTGTCTGTTGTCTGTATAATAGCGTGCGTGCGACAAGTGTCAAGTGTCATACAAGAAGGAAGGCTGGCCATAATGAGAATGAATCCGCACTTCCTGCCGCCCTTCAAAATAAAACCATTTAGAAGGGACAGGCACTGAATGCTGCTATAGCGCCCCCTAAAGGCTAAATGACAAAATACTTCTGATATAGGCTCAGAGTACATCCCTCCACACCTGTACCAAGTTTGGTTAGCATCGGACGATCTTTGTGAAATAGGCCCCACCCACAGAAAGTTGGAAGTGGATTATATCGCAACGGTGCGTTTTTTTTTAAAACTTCCAAAGCAGTGTTGTGCAGGACAGTCCCCACATGATGTGTGCGTTGGTTTGGTGAAGATTGGACAAAGTTTCAAGGAGAAATGGCAAAAAAACTGTTTTGGACAAAATGCAAAATGGCGGAAAATCTAGTCAGATGGAAATGGGCGTGGCCTAGTTGAGTAGATGCGGGAGGACCCAAGGAATCCAGGGAAAAAATAATTTTGATGATAGACCCTACGGTTCAAAAGTTATCAAGCAAAAGGTAAGGAGGGCTGTTATAGCGCCACCATATGGTCAATTGGTGCAATTTTTTCGGGGATAGTAAAAGACCCCTCAGTGCACCTCCCTACCAAGTTTCGTAGCTCTAGCTGTTATGGTTTCTGAATTACAGCTAATTTACTGCAAGATTTTGCAAGATTTTTCCAAACCCCATGCAAGTCAATGGGGAAAAAAATGGCGCTTAATGGCGAATTGCGGCCAAACCGCTTTCACAAACCCTTAACAAAGTCATAGCATACATGTCCTCAATAAGCCGGTCATTTTGAGGTCTGGCATGTCTATGTGGTGCAAAAATTGGGGGAGTTATTAGTCGGACAAAAAGTGGATAGCAACTATAATAATAACTAGATGGTCTACATTTCCTAACGAAAATGTAATTGTGCTTGCTGTCCTCGCCATGCACCGCCTGGCTTCCAAAATCCCTGCCCATGGACCTAGGGGGACTAAGTAGTTATGGGGGTGCCTATGTGAGTAAAAGGACTTTGGAGTAGAAGTACTTGGTAGGTGGGGAAGTCAGACTGGTTGTAGCCTACTAGAGAGACACAAAAGGCTAGCCCAATCTCTGCAATCTAAAACTACATTACCTGCAAACTACAGCATCAATAATTACCATGTATTGTAAATGTCTCCAACTGTCTCAAGGAAAATAGGACATGATAACCTCCAGAGAAGTAGTATTCCTTGTAGTGTCATTCATGTTTATGGTTGCGACAACAACTGTTTACAAAACTAGCAGGCTTACCAGAGCTGCAAACACACAAGTGAAAAGCTATCAATGGCTGCATCTAATCAGCCAGTAACTAATGTAGGCTATGTTCCATTATGTTAGTGTAAGAAGTCAAATGTACTGATAATAGTCCCTGGTCACCAAAGTAATGTTACCCTTTTAGTTTTGTTACAGAGTTGCTGATCGGTTGTCATGTGTCCAGTCAGCCAGAGAAGCTGCTTGGGTAGCATGCTAACTAACGCCTAACGCAGTGGTTCTCAACTGGTGTAGCCTCAGGACCCACTATTTTCCTTGTCATGAAGTCGCGACCCAAATTTCAGATTTTTTTTTAAACCACTCAAATTTATTGCACAAAAAATAGCGCATTTATTTAATACACAATGCCTTCATGCACTGTCAAATGAACAAAAAAGTGCAACAGAAGTGCAACTACGGCTAAAAACCAATTGAAATAAGGCAGACTTGAATTACAGGCCTATATGTTTTTAAATTTAAACAAGTCAAACTGGTCATGGTCAGAAAGTCTTATTTGAACTGTATGAAATATGAAATAAAAGGCAGACTTTTCTTGAATCACAGGCAGGCTATATTCTTTTTAGTTAAACTGGTCATAACTTTTAATTAAACTGGGGCCATGCTAATCCAGTTTCAATCATCTGAATTGAACTAAAATTAAATATGAAATGAAAAGGCAGACTTCTCTTGAATTACAGGCAGAGCATATGCTTCAGCTTGTTAAACAAGTGAAACTGGTCAGGCTAATCCAGTTTCAATAATCTGAATAAAAAAAAAAAAAAAAAAAAAAGTACTGTACTGTAAAAGTCCGCGACCCAATCAAAACGGCCCCGCGACGCTACCCACCAGTTGAGAAACGCTGGCCTAACGCTAGCATTAGCTCAATTAGCTTGTTGCAACTAGTCCCAAACATTGATGAACAGTGTGTCCTAACGCCAGGGGGACAAGGTGTTTGTTTTGGCTGGCTGAGGTTAGCCTATAAGGCACAGTTGTTGTGGCTAACAGCCTCCATTCACACTAGGCTATTCACACTAGGCTATCTCTTCCATTATGTTTTCAAACCCAGCTGGCTGTATAAAATGAACAACCACAAAGTGGTGACACTTACCCATGGGTTCAGTTCATTTTGTTCATTCATTGTTTTCTGGACATGTTACCATGCTACATTAACACAGCAGGTAACAGAACAGACAGGCCTCCCATGGTTGGCGACAAGTGTATATCATTGTCTCTACCCAAGATGCAACACTGCTCTACCCAACATGCAACGCTGCTGCTCAGAGTTGCTCTTAAGCTCTATTTATCTGGTCAAATCTCACCGGATTCCTGTTTCCAGTACACTTTTAGCATTTGGTTTTTAACAGAGAAGAGTTGGAGTTGCTGAAAACATACAGTATGCAAATGAGAGGGAGACCATGAGTGATATACCCACTGAGATACAAGCATAGGTGTGTCTGTTGTCTGTATAATAGCGTGCGTGCGACAAGTGTCAAGTGTCATACAAGAAGGAAGGCTGGCCATAATGAGAATGAATCCGCACTTCCTGCCGCCCTTCAAAATAAAACCATTTAGAAGGGACAGGCACTGAATGCTGCTATAGCGCCCCCTAAAGGCTAAATGACAAAATACTTCTGATATAGGCTCAGAGTACATCCCTCCACACCTGTACCAAGTTTGGTTAGCATCGGACGATCTTTGTGAAATAGGCCCCACCCACAGAAAGTTGGAAGTGGATTATATCGCAACGGTGCGTTTTTTTTTAAAACTTCCAAAGCAGTGTTGTGCAGGACAGTCCCCACATGATGTGTGCGTTGGTTTGGTGAAGATTGGACAAAGTTTCAAGGAGAAATGGCAAAAAAACTGTTTTGGACAAAATGCAAAATGGCGGAAAATCTAGTCAGATGGAAATGGGCGTGGCCTAGTTGAGTAGATGCGGGAGGACCCAAGGAATCCAGGGAAAAAATAATTTTGATGATAGACCCTACGGTTCAAAAGTTATCAAGCAAAAGGTAAGGAGGGCTGTTATAGCGCCACCATATGGTCAATTGGTGCAATTTTTTCGGGGATAGTAAAAGACCCCTCAGTGCACCTCCCTACCAAGTTTCGTAGCTCTAGCTGTTATGGTTTCTGAATTACAGCTAATTTACTGCAAGATTTTGCAAGATTTTTCCAAACCCCATGCAAGTCAATGGGGAAAAAAATGGCGCTTAATGGCGAATTGCGGCCAAACCGCTTTCACAAACCCTTAACAAAGTCATAGCATACATGTCCTCAATAAGCCGGTCATTTTGAGGTCTGGCATGTCTATGTGGTGCAAAAATTGGGGGAGTTATTAGTCGGACAAAAAGTGGATAGCAACTATAATAATAACTAGATGGTCTACATTTCCTAACGAAAATGTAATTGTGCTTGCTGTCCTCGCCATGCACCGCCTGGCTTCCAAAATCCCTGCCCATGGACCTAGGGGGACTAAGTAGTTATGGGGGTGCCTATGTGAGTAAAAGGACTTTGGAGTAGAAGTACTTGGTAGGTGGGGAAGTCAGACTGGTTGTAGCCTACTAGAGAGACACAAAAGGCTAGCCCAATCTCTGCAATCTAAAACTACATTACCTGCAAACTACAGCATCAATAATTACCATGTATTGTAAATGTCTCCAACTGTCTCAAGGAAAATAGGACATGATAACCTCCAGAGAAGTAGTATTCCTTGTAGTGTCATTCATGTTTATGGTTGCGACAACAACTGTTTACAAAACTAGCAGGCTTACCAGAGCTGCAAACACACAAGTGAAAAGCTATCAATGGCTGCATCTAATCAGCCAGTAACTAATGTAGGCTATGTTCCATTATGTTAGTGTAAGAAGTCAAATGTACTGATAATAGTCCCTGGTCACCAAAGTAATGTTACCCTTTTAGTTTTGTTACAGAGTTGCTGATCGGTTGTCATGTGTCCAGTCAGCCAGAGAAGCTGCTTGGGTAGCATGCTAACTAACGCCTAACGCAGTGGTTCTCAACTGGTGTAGCCTCAGGACCCACTATTTTCCTTGTCATGAAGTCGCGACCCAAATTTCAGATTTTTTTTTAAACCACTCAAATTTATTGCACAAAAAATAGCGCATTTATTTAATACACAATGCCTTCATGCACTGTCAAATGAACAAAAAAGTGCAACAGAAGTGCAACTACGGCTAAAAACCAATTGAAATAAGGCAGACTTGAATTACAGGCCTATATGTTTTTAAATTTAAACAAGTCAAACTGGTCATGGTCAGAAAGTCTTATTTGAACTGTATGAAATATGAAATAAAAGGCAGACTTTTCTTGAATCACAGGCAGGCTATATTCTTTTTAGTTAAACTGGTCATAACTTTTAATTAAACTGGGGCCATGCTAATCCAGTTTCAATCATCTGAATTGAACTAAAATTAAATATGAAATGAAAAGGCAGACTTCTCTTGAATTACAGGCAGAGCATATGCTTCAGCTTGTTAAACAAGTGAAACTGGTCAGGCTAATCCAGTTTCAATAATCTGAATAAAAAAAAAAAAAAAAAAAAAAGTACTGTACTGTAAAAGTCCGCGACCCAATCAAAACGGCCCCGCGACGCTACCCACCAGTTGAGAAACGCTGGCCTAACGCTAGCATTAGCTCAATTAGCTTGTTGCAACTAGTCCCAAACATTGATGAACAGTGTGTCCTAACGCCAGGGGGACAAGGTGTTTGTTTTGGCTGGCTGAGGTTAGCCTATAAGGCACAGTTGTTGTGGCTAACAGCCTCCATTCACACTAGGCTATTCACACTAGGCTATCTCTTCCATTATGTTTTCAAACCCAGCTGGCTGTATAAAATGAACAACCACAAAGTGGTGACACTTACCCATGGGTTCAGTTCATTTTGTTCATTCATTGTTTTCTGGACATGTTACCATGCTACATTAACACAGCAGGTAACAGAACAGACAGGCCTCCCATGGTTGGCGACAAGTGTATATCATTGTCTCTACCCAAGATGCAACACTGCTCTACCCAACATGCAACGCTGCTGCTCAGAGTTGCTCTTAAGCTCTATTTATCTGGTCAAATCTCACCGGATTCCTGTTTCCAGTACACTTTTAGCATTTGGTTTTTAACAGAGAAGAGTTGGAGTTGCTGAAAACATACAGTATGCAAATGAGAGGGAGACCATGAGTGATATACCCACTGAGATACAAGCATAGGTGTGTCTGTTGTCTGTATAATAGCGTGCGTGCGACAAGTGTCAAGTGTCATACAAGAAGGAAGGCTGGCCATAATGAGAATGAATCCGCACTTCCTGCCGCCCTTCAAAATAAAACCATTTAGAAGGGACAGGCACTGAATGCTGCTATAGCGCCCCCTAAAGGCTAAATGACAAAATACTTCTGATATAGGCTCAGAGTACATCCCTCCACACCTGTACCAAGTTTGGTTAGCATCGGACGATCTTTGTGAAATAGGCCCCACCCACAGAAAGTTGGAAGTGGATTATATCGCAACGGTGCGTTTTTTTTTAAAACTTCCAAAGCAGTGTTGTGCAGGACAGTCCCCACATGATGTGTGCGTTGGTTTGGTGAAGATTGGACAAAGTTTCAAGGAGAAATGGCAAAAAAACTGTTTTGGACAAAATGCAAAATGGCGGAAAATCTAGTCAGATGGAAATGGGCGTGGCCTAGTTGAGTAGATGCGGGAGGACCCAAGGAATCCAGGGAAAAAATAATTTTGATGATAGACCCTACGGTTCAAAAGTTATCAAGCAAAAGGTAAGGAGGGCTGTTATAGCGCCACCATATGGTCAATTGGTGCAATTTTTTCGGGGATAGTAAAAGACCCCTCAGTGCACCTCCCTACCAAGTTTCGTAGCTCTAGCTGTTATGGTTTCTGAATTACAGCTAATTTACTGCAAGATTTTGCAAGATTTTTCCAAACCCCATGCAAGTCAATGGGGAAAAAAATGGCGCTTAATGGCGAATTGCGGCCAAACCGCTTTCACAAACCCTTAACAAAGTCATAGCATACATGTCCTCAATAAGCCGGTCATTTTGAGGTCTGGCATGTCTATGTGGTGCAAAAATTGGGGGAGTTATTAGTCGGACAAAAAGTGGATAGCAACTATAATAATAACTAGATGGTCTACATTTCCTAACGAAAATGTAATTGTGCTTGCTGTCCTCGCCATGCACCGCCTGGCTTCCAAAATCCCTGCCCATGGACCTAGGGGGACTAAGTAGTTATGGGGGTGCCTATGTGAGTAAAAGGACTTTGGAGTAGAAGTACTTGGTAGGTGGGGAAGTCAGACTGGTTGTAGCCTACTAGAGAGACACAAAAGGCTAGCCCAATCTCTGCAATCTAAAACTACATTACCTGCAAACTACAGCATCAATAATTACCATGTATTGTAAATGTCTCCAACTGTCTCAAGGAAAATAGGACATGATAACCTCCAGAGAAGTAGTATTCCTTGTAGTGTCATTCATGTTTATGGTTGCGACAACAACTGTTTACAAAACTAGCAGGCTTACCAGAGCTGCAAACACACAAGTGAAAAGCTATCAATGGCTGCATCTAATCAGCCAGTAACTAATGTAGGCTATGTTCCATTATGTTAGTGTAAGAAGTCAAATGTACTGATAATAGTCCCTGGTCACCAAAGTAATGTTACCCTTTTAGTTTTGTTACAGAGTTGCTGATCGGTTGTCATGTGTCCAGTCAGCCAGAGAAGCTGCTTGGGTAGCATGCTAACTAACGCCTAACGCAGTGGTTCTCAACTGGTGTAGCCTCAGGACCCACTATTTTCCTTGTCATGAAGTCGCGACCCAAATTTCAGATTTTTTTTTAAACCACTCAAATTTATTGCACAAAAAATAGCGCATTTATTTAATACACAATGCCTTCATGCACTGTCAAATGAACAAAAAAGTGCAACAGAAGTGCAACTACGGCTAAAAACCAATTGAAATAAGGCAGACTTGAATTACAGGCCTATATGTTTTTAAATTTAAACAAGTCAAACTGGTCATGGTCAGAAAGTCTTATTTGAACTGTATGAAATATGAAATAAAAGGCAGACTTTTCTTGAATCACAGGCAGGCTATATTCTTTTTAGTTAAACTGGTCATAACTTTTAATTAAACTGGGGCCATGCTAATCCAGTTTCAATCATCTGAATTGAACTAAAATTAAATATGAAATGAAAAGGCAGACTTCTCTTGAATTACAGGCAGAGCATATGCTTCAGCTTGTTAAACAAGTGAAACTGGTCAGGCTAATCCAGTTTCAATAATCTGAATAAAAAAAAAAAAAAAAAAAAAAGTACTGTACTGTAAAAGTCCGCGACCCAATCAAAACGGCCCCGCGACGCTACCCACCAGTTGAGAAACGCTGGCCTAACGCTAGCATTAGCTCAATTAGCTTGTTGCAACTAGTCCCAAACATTGATGAACAGTGTGTCCTAACGCCAGGGGGACAAGGTGTTTGTTTTGGCTGGCTGAGGTTAGCCTATAAGGCACAGTTGTTGTGGCTAACAGCCTCCATTCACACTAGGCTATTCACACTAGGCTATCTCTTCCATTATGTTTTCAAACCCAGCTGGCTGTATAAAATGAACAACCACAAAGTGGTGACACTTACCCATGGGTTCAGTTCATTTTGTTCATTCATTGTTTTCTGGACATGTTACCATGCTACATTAACACAGCAGGTAACAGAACAGACAGGCCTCCCATGGTTGGCGACAAGTGTATATCATTGTCTCTACCCAAGATGCAACACTGCTCTACCCAACATGCAACGCTGCTGCTCAGAGTTGCTCTTAAGCTCTATTTATCTGGTCAAATCTCACCGGATTCCTGTTTCCAGTACACTTTTAGCATTTGGTTTTTAACAGAGAAGAGTTGGAGTTGCTGAAAACATACAGTATGCAAATGAGAGGGAGACCATGAGTGATATACCCACTGAGATACAAGCATAGGTGTGTCTGTTGTCTGTATAATAGCGTGCGTGCGACAAGTGTCAAGTGTCATACAAGAAGGAAGGCTGGCCATAATGAGAATGAATCCGCACTTCCTGCCGCCCTTCAAAATAAAACCATTTAGAAGGGACAGGCACTGAATGCTGCTATAGCGCCCCCTAAAGGCTAAATGACAAAATACTTCTGATATAGGCTCAGAGTACATCCCTCCACACCTGTACCAAGTTTGGTTAGCATCGGACGATCTTTGTGAAATAGGCCCCACCCACAGAAAGTTGGAAGTGGATTATATCGCAACGGTGCGTTTTTTTTTAAAACTTCCAAAGCAGTGTTGTGCAGGACAGTCCCCACATGATGTGTGCGTTGGTTTGGTGAAGATTGGACAAAGTTTCAAGGAGAAATGGCAAAAAAACTGTTTTGGACAAAATGCAAAATGGCGGAAAATCTAGTCAGATGGAAATGGGCGTGGCCTAGTTGAGTAGATGCGGGAGGACCCAAGGAATCCAGGGAAAAAATAATTTTGATGATAGACCCTACGGTTCAAAAGTTATCAAGCAAAAGGTAAGGAGGGCTGTTATAGCGCCACCATATGGTCAATTGGTGCAATTTTTTCGGGGATAGTAAAAGACCCCTCAGTGCACCTCCCTACCAAGTTTCGTAGCTCTAGCTGTTATGGTTTCTGAATTACAGCTAATTTACTGCAAGATTTTGCAAGATTTTTCCAAACCCCATGCAAGTCAATGGGGAAAAAAATGGCGCTTAATGGCGAATTGCGGCCAAACCGCTTTCACAAACCCTTAACAAAGTCATAGCATACATGTCCTCAATAAGCCGGTCATTTTGAGGTCTGGCATGTCTATGTGGTGCAAAAATTGGGGGAGTTATTAGTCGGACAAAAAGTGGATAGCAACTATAATAATAACTAGATGGTCTACATTTCCTAACGAAAATGTAATTGTGCTTGCTGTCCTCGCCATGCACCGCCTGGCTTCCAAAATCCCTGCCCATGGACCTAGGGGGACTAAGTAGTTATGGGGGTGCCTATGTGAGTAAAAGGACTTTGGAGTAGAAGTACTTGGTAGGTGGGGAAGTCAGACTGGTTGTAGCCTACTAGAGAGACACAAAAGGCTAGCCCAATCTCTGCAATCTAAAACTACATTACCTGCAAACTACAGCATCAATAATTACCATGTATTGTAAATGTCTCCAACTGTCTCAAGGAAAATAGGACATGATAACCTCCAGAGAAGTAGTATTCCTTGTAGTGTCATTCATGTTTATGGTTGCGACAACAACTGTTTACAAAACTAGCAGGCTTACCAGAGCTGCAAACACACAAGTGAAAAGCTATCAATGGCTGCATCTAATCAGCCAGTAACTAATGTAGGCTATGTTCCATTATGTTAGTGTAAGAAGTCAAATGTACTGATAATAGTCCCTGGTCACCAAAGTAATGTTACCCTTTTAGTTTTGTTACAGAGTTGCTGATCGGTTGTCATGTGTCCAGTCAGCCAGAGAAGCTGCTTGGGTAGCATGCTAACTAACGCCTAACGCAGTGGTTCTCAACTGGTGTAGCCTCAGGACCCACTATTTTCCTTGTCATGAAGTCGCGACCCAAATTTCAGATTTTTTTTTAAACCACTCAAATTTATTGCACAAAAAATAGCGCATTTATTTAATACACAATGCCTTCATGCACTGTCAAATGAACAAAAAAGTGCAACAGAAGTGCAACTACGGCTAAAAACCAATTGAAATAAGGCAGACTTGAATTACAGGCCTATATGTTTTTAAATTTAAACAAGTCAAACTGGTCATGGTCAGAAAGTCTTATTTGAACTGTATGAAATATGAAATAAAAGGCAGACTTTTCTTGAATCACAGGCAGGCTATATTCTTTTTAGTTAAACTGGTCATAACTTTTAATTAAACTGGGGCCATGCTAATCCAGTTTCAATCATCTGAATTGAACTAAAATTAAATATGAAATGAAAAGGCAGACTTCTCTTGAATTACAGGCAGAGCATATGCTTCAGCTTGTTAAACAAGTGAAACTGGTCAGGCTAATCCAGTTTCAATAATCTGAATAAAAAAAAAAAAAAAAAAAAAAGTACTGTACTGTAAAAGTCCGCGACCCAATCAAAACGGCCCCGCGACGCTACCCACCAGTTGAGAAACGCTGGCCTAACGCTAGCATTAGCTCAATTAGCTTGTTGCAACTAGTCCCAAACATTGATGAACAGTGTGTCCTAACGCCAGGGGGACAAGGTGTTTGTTTTGGCTGGCTGAGGTTAGCCTATAAGGCACAGTTGTTGTGGCTAACAGCCTCCATTCACACTAGGCTATTCACACTAGGCTATCTCTTCCATTATGTTTTCAAACCCAGCTGGCTGTATAAAATGAACAACCACAAAGTGGTGACACTTACCCATGGGTTCAGTTCATTTTGTTCATTCATTGTTTTCTGGACATGTTACCATGCTACATTAACACAGCAGGTAACAGAACAGACAGGCCTCCCATGGTTGGCGACAAGTGTATATCATTGTCTCTACCCAAGATGCAACACTGCTCTACCCAACATGCAACGCTGCTGCTCAGAGTTGCTCTTAAGCTCTATTTATCTGGTCAAATCTCACCGGATTCCTGTTTCCAGTACACTTTTAGCATTTGGTTTTTAACAGAGAAGAGTTGGAGTTGCTGAAAACATACAGTATGCAAATGAGAGGGAGACCATGAGTGATATACCCACTGAGATACAAGCATAGGTGTGTCTGTTGTCTGTATAATAGCGTGCGTGCGACAAGTGTCAAGTGTCATACAAGAAGGAAGGCTGGCCATAATGAGAATGAATCCGCACTTCCTGCCGCCCTTCAAAATAAAACCATTTAGAAGGGACAGGCACTGAATGCTGCTATAGCGCCCCCTAAAGGCTAAATGACAAAATACTTCTGATATAGGCTCAGAGTACATCCCTCCACACCTGTACCAAGTTTGGTTAGCATCGGACGATCTTTGTGAAATAGGCCCCACCCACAGAAAGTTGGAAGTGGATTATATCGCAACGGTGCGTTTTTTTTTAAAACTTCCAAAGCAGTGTTGTGCAGGACAGTCCCCACATGATGTGTGCGTTGGTTTGGTGAAGATTGGACAAAGTTTCAAGGAGAAATGGCAAAAAAACTGTTTTGGACAAAATGCAAAATGGCGGAAAATCTAGTCAGATGGAAATGGGCGTGGCCTAGTTGAGTAGATGCGGGAGGACCCAAGGAATCCAGGGAAAAAATAATTTTGATGATAGACCCTACGGTTCAAAAGTTATCAAGCAAAAGGTAAGGAGGGCTGTTATAGCGCCACCATATGGTCAATTGGTGCAATTTTTTCGGGGATAGTAAAAGACCCCTCAGTGCACCTCCCTACCAAGTTTCGTAGCTCTAGCTGTTATGGTTTCTGAATTACAGCTAATTTACTGCAAGATTTTGCAAGATTTTTCCAAACCCCATGCAAGTCAATGGGGAAAAAAATGGCGCTTAATGGCGAATTGCGGCCAAACCGCTTTCACAAACCCTTAACAAAGTCATAGCATACATGTCCTCAATAAGCCGGTCATTTTGAGGTCTGGCATGTCTATGTGGTGCAAAAATTGGGGGAGTTATTAGTCGGACAAAAAGTGGATAGCAACTATAATAATAACTAGATGGTCTACATTTCCTAACGAAAATGTAATTGTGCTTGCTGTCCTCGCCATGCACCGCCTGGCTTCCAAAATCCCTGCCCATGGACCTAGGGGGACTAAGTAGTTATGGGGGTGCCTATGTGAGTAAAAGGACTTTGGAGTAGAAGTACTTGGTAGGTGGGGAAGTCAGACTGGTTGTAGCCTACTAGAGAGACACAAAAGGCTAGCCCAATCTCTGCAATCTAAAACTACATTACCTGCAAACTACAGCATCAATAATTACCATGTATTGTAAATGTCTCCAACTGTCTCAAGGAAAATAGGACATGATAACCTCCAGAGAAGTAGTATTCCTTGTAGTGTCATTCATGTTTATGGTTGCGACAACAACTGTTTACAAAACTAGCAGGCTTACCAGAGCTGCAAACACACAAGTGAAAAGCTATCAATGGCTGCATCTAATCAGCCAGTAACTAATGTAGGCTATGTTCCATTATGTTAGTGTAAGAAGTCAAATGTACTGATAATAGTCCCTGGTCACCAAAGTAATGTTACCCTTTTAGTTTTGTTACAGAGTTGCTGATCGGTTGTCATGTGTCCAGTCAGCCAGAGAAGCTGCTTGGGTAGCATGCTAACTAACGCCTAACGCAGTGGTTCTCAACTGGTGTAGCCTCAGGACCCACTATTTTCCTTGTCATGAAGTCGCGACCCAAATTTCAGATTTTTTTTTAAACCACTCAAATTTATTGCACAAAAAATAGCGCATTTATTTAATACACAATGCCTTCATGCACTGTCAAATGAACAAAAAAGTGCAACAGAAGTGCAACTACGGCTAAAAACCAATTGAAATAAGGCAGACTTGAATTACAGGCCTATATGTTTTTAAATTTAAACAAGTCAAACTGGTCATGGTCAGAAAGTCTTATTTGAACTGTATGAAATATGAAATAAAAGGCAGACTTTTCTTGAATCACAGGCAGGCTATATTCTTTTTAGTTAAACTGGTCATAACTTTTAATTAAACTGGGGCCATGCTAATCCAGTTTCAATCATCTGAATTGAACTAAAATTAAATATGAAATGAAAAGGCAGACTTCTCTTGAATTACAGGCAGAGCATATGCTTCAGCTTGTTAAACAAGTGAAACTGGTCAGGCTAATCCAGTTTCAATAATCTGAATAAAAAAAAAAAAAAAAAAAAAAGTACTGTACTGTAAAAGTCCGCGACCCAATCAAAACGGCCCCGCGACGCTACCCACCAGTTGAGAAACGCTGGCCTAACGCTAGCATTAGCTCAATTAGCTTGTTGCAACTAGTCCCAAACATTGATGAACAGTGTGTCCTAACGCCAGGGGGACAAGGTGTTTGTTTTGGCTGGCTGAGGTTAGCCTATAAGGCACAGTTGTTGTGGCTAACAGCCTCCATTCACACTAGGCTATTCACACTAGGCTATCTCTTCCATTATGTTTTCAAACCCAGCTGGCTGTATAAAATGAACAACCACAAAGTGGTGACACTTACCCATGGGTTCAGTTCATTTTGTTCATTCATTGTTTTCTGGACATGTTACCATGCTACATTAACACAGCAGGTAACAGAACAGACAGGCCTCCCATGGTTGGCGACAAGTGTATATCATTGTCTCTACCCAAGATGCAACACTGCTCTACCCAACATGCAACGCTGCTGCTCAGAGTTGCTCTTAAGCTCTATTTATCTGGTCAAATCTCACCGGATTCCTGTTTCCAGTACACTTTTAGCATTTGGTTTTTAACAGAGAAGAGTTGGAGTTGCTGAAAACATACAGTATGCAAATGAGAGGGAGACCATGAGTGATATACCCACTGAGATACAAGCATAGGTGTGTCTGTTGTCTGTATAATAGCGTGCGTGCGACAAGTGTCAAGTGTCATACAAGAAGGAAGGCTGGCCATAATGAGAATGAATCCGCACTTCCTGCCGCCCTTCAAAATAAAACCATTTAGAAGGGACAGGCACTGAATGCTGCTATAGCGCCCCCTAAAGGCTAAATGACAAAATACTTCTGATATAGGCTCAGAGTACATCCCTCCACACCTGTACCAAGTTTGGTTAGCATCGGACGATCTTTGTGAAATAGGCCCCACCCACAGAAAGTTGGAAGTGGATTATATCGCAACGGTGCGTTTTTTTTTAAAACTTCCAAAGCAGTGTTGTGCAGGACAGTCCCCACATGATGTGTGCGTTGGTTTGGTGAAGATTGGACAAAGTTTCAAGGAGAAATGGCAAAAAAACTGTTTTGGACAAAATGCAAAATGGCGGAAAATCTAGTCAGATGGAAATGGGCGTGGCCTAGTTGAGTAGATGCGGGAGGACCCAAGGAATCCAGGGAAAAAATAATTTTGATGATAGACCCTACGGTTCAAAAGTTATCAAGCAAAAGGTAAGGAGGGCTGTTATAGCGCCACCATATGGTCAATTGGTGCAATTTTTTCGGGGATAGTAAAAGACCCCTCAGTGCACCTCCCTACCAAGTTTCGTAGCTCTAGCTGTTATGGTTTCTGAATTACAGCTAATTTACTGCAAGATTTTGCAAGATTTTTCCAAACCCCATGCAAGTCAATGGGGAAAAAAATGGCGCTTAATGGCGAATTGCGGCCAAACCGCTTTCACAAACCCTTAACAAAGTCATAGCATACATGTCCTCAATAAGCCGGTCATTTTGAGGTCTGGCATGTCTATGTGGTGCAAAAATTGGGGGAGTTATTAGTCGGACAAAAAGTGGATAGCAACTATAATAATAACTAGATGGTCTACATTTCCTAACGAAAATGTAATTGTGCTTGCTGTCCTCGCCATGCACCGCCTGGCTTCCAAAATCCCTGCCCATGGACCTAGGGGGACTAAGTAGTTATGGGGGTGCCTATGTGAGTAAAAGGACTTTGGAGTAGAAGTACTTGGTAGGTGGGGAAGTCAGACTGGTTGTAGCCTACTAGAGAGACACAAAAGGCTAGCCCAATCTCTGCAATCTAAAACTACATTACCTGCAAACTACAGCATCAATAATTACCATGTATTGTAAATGTCTCCAACTGTCTCAAGGAAAATAGGACATGATAACCTCCAGAGAAGTAGTATTCCTTGTAGTGTCATTCATGTTTATGGTTGCGACAACAACTGTTTACAAAACTAGCAGGCTTACCAGAGCTGCAAACACACAAGTGAAAAGCTATCAATGGCTGCATCTAATCAGCCAGTAACTAATGTAGGCTATGTTCCATTATGTTAGTGTAAGAAGTCAAATGTACTGATAATAGTCCCTGGTCACCAAAGTAATGTTACCCTTTTAGTTTTGTTACAGAGTTGCTGATCGGTTGTCATGTGTCCAGTCAGCCAGAGAAGCTGCTTGGGTAGCATGCTAACTAACGCCTAACGCAGTGGTTCTCAACTGGTGTAGCCTCAGGACCCACTATTTTCCTTGTCATGAAGTCGCGACCCAAATTTCAGATTTTTTTTTAAACCACTCAAATTTATTGCACAAAAAATAGCGCATTTATTTAATACACAATGCCTTCATGCACTGTCAAATGAACAAAAAAGTGCAACAGAAGTGCAACTACGGCTAAAAACCAATTGAAATAAGGCAGACTTGAATTACAGGCCTATATGTTTTTAAATTTAAACAAGTCAAACTGGTCATGGTCAGAAAGTCTTATTTGAACTGTATGAAATATGAAATAAAAGGCAGACTTTTCTTGAATCACAGGCAGGCTATATTCTTTTTAGTTAAACTGGTCATAACTTTTAATTAAACTGGGGCCATGCTAATCCAGTTTCAATCATCTGAATTGAACTAAAATTAAATATGAAATGAAAAGGCAGACTTCTCTTGAATTACAGGCAGAGCATATGCTTCAGCTTGTTAAACAAGTGAAACTGGTCAGGCTAATCCAGTTTCAATAATCTGAATAAAAAAAAAAAAAAAAAAAAAAGTACTGTACTGTAAAAGTCCGCGACCCAATCAAAACGGCCCCGCGACGCTACCCACCAGTTGAGAAACGCTGGCCTAACGCTAGCATTAGCTCAATTAGCTTGTTGCAACTAGTCCCAAACATTGATGAACAGTGTGTCCTAACGCCAGGGGGACAAGGTGTTTGTTTTGGCTGGCTGAGGTTAGCCTATAAGGGCACAGTTGTTGTGGCTAACAGCCTCCATTCACACTAGGCTATTCACACTAGGCTATCTCTTCCATTATGTTTTCAAACCCAGCTGGCTGTATAAAATGAACAACCACAAAGTGGTGACACTTACCCATGGGTTCAGTTCATTTTGTTCATTCATTGTTTTCTGGACATGTTACCATGCTACATTAACACAGCAGGTAACAGAACAGACAGGCCTCCCATGGTTGGCGACAAGTGTATATCATTGTCTCTACCCAAGATGCAACACTGCTCTACCCAACATGCAACGCTGCTGCTCAGAGTTGCTCTTAAGCTCTATTTATCTGGTCA
>NW_028151427.1:5000-10000 GCF_964638095.1 Poromitra crassiceps
GGTAGGGGATGGGTGGTGATAGGGGACCTGCCTGGGTGTATGGTGGCTGACAGAGGGGCCCCAGGCCTGGGTAGGGGATGGGTGGTGATAGGGGACCTGCCTGGGTGTATGGTGGCTGACAGAGGGGCCCCAGGCCTGGGTAGGGGATGGGTGGTGATAGGGGACCTGCCTGGGTCTGTGGTACCCGAGATAGGGGCTCTTAGCCTGGGCAGAGGCAGTGTGGAGGTAAGGGGACCTGCCTGGGTCTGTGGTACCCAAGATAGGGGCTCTTAGCCTGGGCAGAGGCAGTGTGGAGGTAGGGGGCTGGCCTGGGTGTCTGGTACCCGAGATAGGGGCTCTTAGCCTGGGCAGAGGCAGTGTGGAGGTAAGGGGACCTGCCTGGGTCTGTGGTACCCGAGATAGGGGCTCTTAGGCTGGGCAGAGGCAGTGTGGAGGTAAGGGGACCTGCCTGGGTCTGTGGTACCCGAGATAGGGGCTCTTAGCCTGGGCAGAGGCAGTGTGGAGGTAAGGGGACCTGCCTGGGTCTATGGTACCCGAGATAGGGGCTCTTAGCCTGGGCAGAGGCAGTGTGGAGGTAAGGGGACCTGCCTGGGTCTATGGTACCCGAGATAGGGGCTCTTAGCCTGGGCAGAGGCAGTGTGGAGGTAGGGGGCTGGCCTGGGTGTCTGGTACCCGAGATAGGGGCTCTTAGCCTGGGCAGAGGCAGTGTGGAGGTAAGGGGACCTGCCTGGGTCTGTGGTACCCGAGATAGGGGCTCTTAGCCTGGGCAGAGGCAGTGTGGAGGTAAGGGGACCTGCCTGGGTCTATGGTACCCGAGATAGGGGCTCTTAGCCTGGGCAGAGGCAGTGTGGAGGTAAGGGGACCTGCCTGGGTCTATGGTACCCGAGATAGGGGCTCTTAGCCTGGGCAGAGGCAGTGTGGAGGTAGGGGGGCTTGCCTGGGTGTTGTATCCCGCCCAGGGGTGCACTGGGCCTGGGGACCCCGACTTGGTGACCGGCGTCCAGCCAGAGGTCCGCGGGCCCCAGCTTTGGACTCCCCAGTGAGCTCCAGGCAGTGAGGGTCCATGCCTGGGTGTTGTGGTGCACTGGGCCTGGGGACCCCGACTTGGTGACCGGCGTCCAGCCAGAGGTCCGCGGGCCCCAGCTTTGGACTCCCCAGTGAGCTCCAGGCAGTGAGGGTCCATGCCTGGGTGTTGTGGTGCACTGGGCCTGGGGACCCCGACTTGGTGACCGGCGTCCAGCCAGAGGTCCGCGGGCCCCAGCTTTGGACTCCCCAGTGAGCTCCAGGCAGTGAGGGTCCATGCCTGGGTGTTGTGGTGCACTGGGCCTGGGGACCCCGACTTGGTGACCGGCGTCCAGCCAGAGGGCCGCGGGCCCCAGCTTGGGACTCCCCAGTGAGCTCCAGGCAGTGAGGGTCCATGCCTGGGTGTTGTATCCCACCCAGGGGTGCACTGGGCCTGGGGACCCCGACTTGGTCCTCGGCGTCCAGCCAGAGGGCCGCGGGCCCCAGCTTTGGACTCCCCAGTGAGCTCCAGGCAGTGAGGGTCCATGCCTGGGTGTTGTATCCCGCCCAGGGGTGCACTGGGCCTGGGGACCCCGACTTGGTCACAGGCGTCCAGCCAGAGGACCGCGGGCCCCAGCTTGGGAAGCCCCAGGCAGTGGGGGGTCCATGCCTGCCTGTTGTACCCCGCCCAGGGCGCACCAAAGTCGGGTAGAAAAAGTTGGAAAACAGGTCAAAAATCTTCTAAGTGTTGAGCACTGTGACTGCCAGCGCTATAACAGCCTCTCTGGTGTACACGGTGCTGGGGGGAATTGCAAAGTAGTGCCATCGGGTAGGTAGGAAGCGTCTTCCCATGAGCAAGCCGAAAATTTTCTAAGTGTTGACACCAGAGAGGCTAAAAGCGCTGGGAGTCACTGTGCTGTAACAGCCTCTCTGGTGTCAGCACTTAGAAAAAAAACCAAAAAAAAAAAAAAAAAAATTTTTTTTTGGTTTTTTTTTCTAAGTGCTGACACCAGAGAGGCTAAAAGCGCAGTGACTCACTGCGCTATTCAGCCTCTCTGGTGTCAGCACTTAGAAGATTTTCGGCTGGCACAGGGTAATCCTTCCCCAGGGTACTCCTGGCCTGGCACAGGGTAATCCTGGCCTGGCACAGGGTAATCCTTACCCAGGGTACTCCTGGCCTGGCACAGGGTACTCCTGGCCTGGCACAGGGTATTCCTGGCCTTGCCCAGGGTATTCCAAAAAGTTTCTAAGTGCTGACACCAGAGAGGCTGTAGCCTCTCTGGTGTAACACGGTGCTGGGGGGAATTGCAAAGTAGTGCCTCCGGGAATATAGAAACCTGGTTTTCGGCTACTGGGACCTCCAGGACGGAGGGCCCGGGCAGTGCACAGAACGGATCCGACCGTAGGTGAGACCTCCGCGGGGAGGTTTGCAGGGGTGGTAGGCCCCCTGCACGGAGCTCACGGAGGCTCCAGGCTGCCCTCCGGGGCTCGACTCTGCTGCAGCCCCAGCTCGGGTGCAGGGTGTCGGGCCCGCAGCAGTCTATCGCAGCCCCCTCTGGAGCTCGCACATGGAGCTCCAGGCTGCCTCAGGGGCTCGGCTCTGCTGCATCCCCAGGTTGGATGCATGGTGTCGGGCAGGCAGCAGTCCATCGCTCACCCCCCCCCCTCTGGAGCTCTGAGCTCCAGGCTGCCTCAGGGGCTCGACTCTGCTGCATCCCCAGGTTGGATGCATGGTGTCGGGCAGGCAGCAGTGCAACACGGACCCACACATCACACCCACCCTGACCGATTGGCAAACGTGACCCGCCATCGGAGGGCCCCCGCCGGCCAGCTTAGCTGGTGTTCGGGCGGACGGTTCCTCCGGCCTGCGGGTTCGCCTCTAGACGCGGGGGGCAGCAGTCCATCGCTCACCCCCCCTCTGGAGCTCTGAGCTCCAGGCTGCCTCAGGGGCTCGGCTCTGCTGCATCCCCAGGTTGGATGCATGGTGTCGGGCAGGCAGCAGTCCATCGCTCACCCCCCCTCTGGAGCTCTGAGCTCCAGGCTGCCTCAGGGGCTCGGCTCTGCTGCATCCCCAGGTTGGATGCATGGTGTCGGGCAGGCAGCAGTCCATCGCTCACCCCCCCTCTGGAGCTCTGAGCTCCAGGCTGCCTCAGGGGCTCGACTCTGCTGCATCCCCAGGTTGGATGCAGGGTGTCGGGCGGGCAGCAGTCCATCGCTCACCCCTCTGGTTCTCGGCTCTGAGGAGCTGCCTGGGTCTCTGGTGGGACGCCCAGGGGCAGACGCTTTGTACTTTCGGGCAGATACTACTTTGCAATTCCCCCCAGCACCCTGTACACCAGACAGGCAGGGAGCGCTGGGAGTCACTGTGCTCTCAGCCTCTCTGGTGTCAACACTCTGTCAGAAGGATTACCCTGTGCAAGCCGAAAATCTTCTAAGTGTTGAAGGAATACCCTGGGCAAGGAATACCCTGGGCAAGTGTTGACACCAGAGAGGCTAAAAGCACAGTGACTGCCAGCGCTTGCGGCTTTAGCCTCTCTGGTCTAACACGGTGCTGGGGGGAATTGCAAAGTAGTGCCTCCGGGAAAGTAGAAACCTGGTTTTCGGCTACTGGGACCTCCAGGACGGAGGGCCGGGCAGTGCACAGGACGGATCCGACCGTAGGTGAGACCTCCGCGGGGAGGTTTGCAGGGGTGGTAGGCCCCCTGCACGGAGCTCACGGAGGCTCCAGGCTGCCTCAGGGGCTCGACTCTGCTGCATCCCCAGGTTGGATGCACGGTGTCGGGCAGGCAGCAGTCCATCACGCCCGATCTGGAGCTCGCACATGGAGCTCCAGGCTGCCTCAGGGGCTCGACTCTGCTGCATCCCCAGGTTGGATGCACGGTGTCGGGCAGGCAGCAGTCCATCACGCCCGCTCTGGAGCTCGCACATGGAGCTCCAGGCTGCCTCAGGGGCTCGACTCTGCTGCATCCCCAGGTTGGATGCACGGTGTCGGGCAGGCAGCAGTCCATCACGCCCGCTCTGGAGCTCGCACATGGAGCTCCAGGCTGCCTCAGGGGCTCGACTCTGCTGCATCCCCAGGTTGGATGCACGGTGTCGGGCAGGCAGCAGTCCATCACGCCCGCTCTGGAGCTCGCACATGGAGCTCCAGGCTGCCTCAGGGGCTCGACTCTGCTGCATCCCCAGGTTGGATGCACGGTGTCGGGCAGGCAGCAGTCCATCACGCCCGCTCTGGAGCTCGCACATGGAGCTCCAGGCTGCCTCAGGGGCTCGACTCTGCTGCATCCCCAGGTTGGATGCACGGTGTCGGGCAGGCAGCAGTCCATCACGCCCGCTCTGGAGCTCGCACATGGAGCTCCAGGCTGCCTCAGGGGCTCGACTCTGCTGCATCCCCAGGTTGGATGCAGGGTGTCGGGCGGGCAGCAGTCCATCGCTCACCCCTCTGGTTCTCGGCTCTGAGGAGCTGCCTGGGTCTCTGGTGGGACGCCCAGGGGCAGACGCTTTGTACTTTCGGGCAGATACTACTTTGCAATTCCCCCCAGCACCCTGTACACCAGACAGGCAGGGAGCGCTGGGAGTCACTGTGCTCTCAGCCTCTCTGGTGTCAACACTCTCTCAGAAGGATTACCCTGTGCAAGCCGAAAATCTTCTAAGTGTTGAAGGAATACCCTGGGCAAGGAATACCCTGGGCAAGTGTTGACACCAGAGAGGCTAAAAGCACAGTGACTGCCAGCGCTTGTGGCTTTAGCCTCTCTGGTCTAACACGGTGCTGGGGGGAATTGCAAAGTAGTGCCTCCGGGAAAGTAGAAACCTGGTTTTCGGCTACTGGGACCTCCAGGACGGAGTGCCGGGCAGTGCACAGAACGGATCCGACCGTAGGTGAGACCTCCGCGGGGAGGTTTGCAGGGGTGGTAGGCCCCCTGCACGGAGCTCACAGAGCTCCAGGCTGCCCTCCGGGGCTCGACTCTGCTGCAGCCCCAGCTCGGGTGCAGGGTGTCGGG